>NW_025334008.1:2282565-2491383 GCF_019186645.2 Phyllostomus hastatus
CCCAGTTACCCCCGGTATCTGCAGCCATTAAACTCTGAGAAACAGAGGGCACAGGGCCCCTGGGGGATGGGACATGGGAAGCTGCTACCGAGTTTGTTTTGCAACATGAAGATCTGGTTGAACATTCATGGTTTGTCCATGAATCATGGACCACCACGTGGGTAGACTCAACGCCACTGTCCTGTACACTTAAAAAAGTGAAGCATTTTGTGTTTTTAACCATAATAAACAAAAGTACCATATAGTGGTCACCAAGGGCTTCAGACTGAAGGCCTGGGCTGTTTGTGTTTAATGGGTACAGAATTTCTGTTCAGGATGAGGAAGAAGTTCTGGAGGTGAATGGTGGTGATGGTTGCACAAAATGAATGTAATGAAGGCCACTAAACTGCACACTTAAAAATAGCTAACGAGTAAGTTTTATGCTGTGTGTTCCTTAGAGCAATCAAAACATTTTGAAAGACAATCAAGTGTTGGTTGGGATGTGGAACCACTGGGACTTGGAGACATGCTGGTGGGGAGGAGAACTGGGACGACCTCTTGGAAACACTGAGCATACGAGCCAGCAGTTCCACTCCAGGCTGGGGTGGGCAGAGCTAACACAGAAGTGTGCAAATGCCCCTGAAACGTGCACCTGGAGTCCCCAGCAGCACTCCCTGTGAGGGCTGAGCAATGCAACCTCCCTGAATTCCCATCTACAGGTCCACATGTTACAGATTATTCGCACAGTGGAAGAAGCAGACAACAGCTCCACACCATGCATGTAAATCCTACCAACATTGTGTTGAGGAAGAGAACAGAGACACAAAGAGTATGTGCTATGTGATACCATTGACATGATGTTCAGAAGCAGACAAAACTCATCTTTGGGCCTTGGCTGGTGTAGCTCAGTAGATTGAGCACTGGCCTGTGAACCAAAGGGTTGCCAGTTCGATTCCCAGTCAGGGCACATGCCTGGGTTGCAAGTCAGGTCCCCAGTAGGGAGAGTGCAAGAGGCAACCACACACTGATGTTTCTCTCCTGCTCTTTCTCCCTCCCTTCCCCTCTCTAAAATAAATAAATAAATAAAATATTATTTTTTAAAAGGTGTGACACATGAATACATGCTTCAACATAGATGAACCTCAGAAACATGCTACTTGAAAGACACCAGGCACAAAACATCACATATTGTATGATTCTGTTAACACAAAACATCCCAAGGAGATTAACCTATAGAGGGAGAATGCAGATTAGGGGCAGCCAGGAGCTTCAGGGAAGATGCAATGGGGAATGACTGATTCAGGGGTACGGGGTTTCCATTCAGGTGATGGAAACTCTTTTGGGACAAGAGAGAGGTGGCGGTTACATAACATTGTGAATGTGCTAAATGCCACTAAATTGTTCACTTTGGAAATGATTAGTTTCATGTTACGTATTTCCCCTTTATTAAAAAAAACAAACATCATTTACACTCTTCGACTCATCCCACCAGGATTCAAACCCCCGCATCACCACTTAGCCTCTGGCTCCTTCCACTGGCTCATCTGTGAAATGAAGTAAGAACATGCTTCAGCCCGTGTGGCTGTTCTGGGAATTCCATGAATTATGCATGGCCAGCACCTGGTGCATGGTGGGCTTCAGGAACAGTCAGCTCTGGGTGCCTGGTCAAAGTGCCATATGCTGCCCAGGTCATCATTTGAGTCCCTAAATGACCTCTTGGTGTCAAATCATAAACAAGCGATCACAAACTTTCCATCTGTTCCCTAACCAAGTGGATGATCTTGTGGTGAACAGAAAGGCTGCTGATGCTGAAGGTGGCAAATAAGTAGAAGGCCTGTTTCAAGGACTTACGGCGGAGGTTTTGTCTCATTTATCTCTTCCACATGGCCCTTTCCCACAAGTCACCAAGTCCCTGATCTGGGCTCCATTTCATCCCATCCAGCCTGTCGCCAACACCAGCAGCACAGGGAGCTTCTCACACTCAGCTCCAACTCTGCCCCTCCTCTCTGGCTAGACATCCTTCCGCACCTGCTGCTTTCAAGGTATCCACTCTGGTGGGAGTTGTTCAGGAATGTTCACAACCTCACCATCATCACCTCACTCATCACACACCTCAGCCACACCCCTGCCACCACCTGAACACCTCCTGCCCCTTCTGGCCTCCCCACACTGAATTTACCTGGTTCCACCTTCCTGTCATAGTGTCCCCATTCTCCATCATTGCAGCCCATGCTTATCCTGTGAGAGTGGGCTCAAATATCACCTCCTCACACATGCTGTGGCCGTTGCCTTTCCACCCCCTCCAATCCTGCCCTTTCCCACAGGTTGGATTAGGGCCATGGTTTATCAACCTCAGTGCTGTTGATATTGGGGCATTTGTGGCTGAGGGGAGTTTTTGGTTGTGTGGGGGTGGGCTGTCCTGTGCATTGTAGGATGTTAAGCAACACCCCTGGTCTCTGCCCATGAGATGCCAGGAGCTTTCCCGGCCCTGTTTTGACAACCACAGTATCTCCAGACATTTCCCAATGTCTGTGGGTGGTCAAACTCCTGGATGACTTTGAACCATGGGGTGAGAGCCTCCCAGCTCAGCCTTCACAGAGTCACTGTGGCAGATTGACAAACTTTCTCCAGTTCTTCTTTTCAAGGTCACCAGAGAAACTTTTGCTCTCGGCTCATTTCATAAGAAAAGTACATTTCAGCTCTTTTGCATCACATTCATGAAGGAAACATTGGGAAACCCTTACATTTCTCCCCATTTCTTTGTTCTCTAAACTTTTACTGCATGTCCATTATACACCGGTAACAGTAAGAGGAAGAAGATATAGTACCTGCCTCTGGGAGGCTCAAGTCCATGGTCTGGGGTTTGGGAAAGGCACAGAAACATGTAAACTATTAAAACACAGTGTGATGAGGTTCCCATAGCCTGGGGGTCCAAGGAACAGAGTTCTGGCCTTTGCCCTCAGGGTTGGAAAGGGAGTAAGAAAAGGCTTCTCAGGAGAAACCCATCTGGAGATGCACCTTGAGGGGAAAGCAGGAGTTGGCTAAGCAGCAACGGGAGGGAAAGCGTCCCAAGCAGTGGTGACATCAGGCACAAGCAAGGGGCTGGGAGAGGTCATGGCCACTGTCTGGGCAGGAGCAGTCCATTTGTGATAGCTGGAACCTGGGGTAAAGGAGGCAAGGTGGGGTCACATCCCTGGATTTCTGTCTGGGGTCTGCTCTCCAAGGGCTGCACAGCTGAGCAGAGGAGGCTGGCCTTCAGCCTTCAGTCTGTCACATAAAAAACAAATTTGGATCTAGATAAGGAGAGACTTTATTCAAAGGATTATCACAAGCCCTGGGAAGTGGCTTAGTTGATTGCAACATGATTTCCTACACCAAAGGGTTGCTGGTTCAATTCCTGGTTAGGGCACATGCCTAGGTTACAGTTTTGATCCCGGGTTGGGATGCATATAGGACACAACTGATTGATGTTTCTCTCTCCCTCTCTCAAATCTATAAAAACACATCCTCAGGTGAGAATTTTTTTTTAAACAAAGTGGTTCTTTTTTTTTAAGATTTTATTTATTTATTTTTGAAGAGGGAAGGGAGGGAGATAGAGAGAGAGAGAAACATCAATGTGCAGTTGCTGGGGGTTATGGCCTGCAACCCATGCATGTACCCTGGCTGGGAATCGAACCTGGGACACTTTGGTTCCCAGCCCGAGCTCAATCCACTGAGCTATGCCAGCCAAGGCTAGGTGAGAATTTTTAAACAAAGATTATTACAATAAGGGGAGTGAGATTATTGCCGGGGGAGAGGGGAGTGGAAACTATTACTCTAAGGGAAGAGTCTCCTTTTGTCACAAAACAAGTCCTAATCAATTTTGAAAGCTGGATATCATCTCTTCGTGTCACAGTGAAATGAAACTGGAAAACTATAATGGGGAAATTTGAAAACTCACAAATATATGAAAAGCAAACCACATGCATTTAAACAACCAGTGGATCAAAGGATAAACCACAAGAAACATTAGAAAATACCTGAGGATGGCTGGGCTGGGGTAGGGGAGTAGTGGGGGGAAATGGAGACAACTGTACTTGAGGTACAATTTTTAAAAATATTAAAAAAAGGAAATACCTTGAGACAAGTGAAAACCAAAACACAGCACACTGAAATCTATGGAGTGCAGTGAATGTGCTAAGAAGGAAATTTATAGCTGTAAATACTTACCTTCAAAAAAGATTTGACTTCCAGTCAAGATGGAGTAGAGGTAAATGTGGTACTCACATCCTCCCATGACCATGTCAAATGACACAACCACCATCATTCAGAACCTCCTGAAATCTGGCTGAACTGAAGTCCTACAACCAGGAATTTAAAGAAGCAGCCACATCAAAACTGGTAGGAGAGGCAGAGACGCAGAAAGGGCTGGTCCCACATCCGTGTGTGGAAGATAAAAATTAGGAGGGATGTCTCAGCTGTGGATATTTCTCCTGAGGAGTGAGGGGTCCCAGCTCCAACTGGACCCCCCAAGCCCAGGGTTCCAATGCTGGGAAAAGAAGTTCCCATAACTTCTGGCTGTAAAAACCAACAGGAATTGAGGCTGAGTGAGATGGAGGGCTGCTGAAATCCCAGGCAGTCCCTCTTAAAGGGTCCTGCTCAGAAACGTACTCAGACTTACTTCCTCTGACCTCCAGCCCTGAGGAAGCAGCTCAAAAGGCACCAGGGACCTATGGGAACTGAAGTGTCTGGCATCAGCAAAAGATGGGGGGCAGCTTTCTTCTGGACAGAAGAATTGGCAGATGCCATTTTTCCTTTGATGAGCCCTCCCCCATGGAGACAACAGGTAGATGTCATATCTCAGTCTCCATCAACCTGGCTATCACTGTTTGCCCCACCCTGGTGATTCCCTGAGATTCCATTCCACCCAACTTGCAGGCCCATCCAAGTTCTTTTCATACAAATAGCCTGTCTTGGCTCATGCTTTAGACTTTTCTAAAATCTCTCAGACAAGCAGCACCTGGCCCCAGCATGCCCCATACCCCTTGCTAAGTGACCCCAGACCCAGAACTATCAGCAGCCAGCCATGGTTCACAGCCTGGCTTCTACTGGGCACCTCCAAGCCAGACACAAGTAGCAGAAAGCTTCAGATCACTTTGTAGCTCAAGTGAGTGGCCCTGTGCAGAACACAGGTAGCAGCTGACCTTGGCCTGCCCCTCCCAGGAGGCCCCAGGGCAGAGCACCTGGCAGACAACTTTAGACCACATTGAAACAGCACCCAACTATATCCATAGTGACACACTCAAAGGACAGACTCAGCAGGCAGTGAAATAAGTCCTGCTCTGTTGGGTGGGCCCCTGCACAGCTGATCCTCCATAGCAGTCAGTGGTCTCAGCTAGTCCTTGCAACTGATCAGCCTGGGTGTAAGTCCCTCCCATTGATGTGCCAACAGCAATCAAGGCTCAACTACAACAGGAGGCTGTACACAGCCTACATAGGGTGAAGGGGGCTGCAACTGAGGTGCCCAGCTTGGGTGGTCAGAGAGGGTTTGGCATTAGGACCTACAGAATGCCTACTACTTTAAGCCATTCTACCAACCCCAGGAGACACAGCAGCTCTACCTAATACACAGAAACAAACACTGAAAGGCTGCCAAAATGAGGAGACAGAGAAACACATCACAACTAAAACAACAGAACAAAACTCCAGATAAAAAATAAACAAAATGGAGACAAGCAACCTGCTAGGTGTGGAGTTCAAAACACTGCTTATAAGAATGGTCAATGAACTTAGGGAAAGAGTAGTTGAACTTAGAGAGAACTTCAACAGCATTAAAAAAGGGGCATGTAAACCATTAAAAAAAAGACATGGGAACCACAAAAAAAGAACCAGTCAGAAATGAAGTATACACTAACAGAAATGGAGAATAATTAACAGGGAATCAAGAGTAGAGTAGATGAAACTGAGTATCAAATCAGTGATTTGGAATATAAAGAAGCAAAAAACACCCAATCAAAACAGTAAAAAAAAGGAGAGAATTTAAAAAACTAAAGATAATGTAAGGGGCCTCTAGAATAACTTCAAGCATACCAATATTTGGATCATGGGAGTACCTGAAGGAGAAGCGAGAGAGTAAGGAATTGAAAACGTATGTGAAAAAATAAGGCAGGAAACTTCCCTAACCTAGTGAAGGAAGTAGGCATACAAGTCTGGGAACAAAGAGTCTCAAACAAGATAAATCCAAAGAAGCCCATAAGAAGACACAGCATAATAAAAATACCAAATGTTAAAGACAAAGAGAATCGTTAAAGCAGCAAGAGAAAAGCAACTAGTTACCTACAGGGAACTCCCATAAGACTTTCAGCTGATTTCTCAACAGAAACTTTGTAGGCTAGGAGGGATTGGCAATAAATAGTCAAAGTGATGAAAAGCAGTGACCTGTAATCAAGATTATTTTACCCAGCAAAGCTATTATTTAGAATCAAAGGACATATAAAGAGCTTCCCAGACAAAGAAAAGCTATAAGGAATTCATCACCACTAAACCAGTGTTAGTGAAATGTTAAAGGGCATTCTTTAAACAGCAAAAGAAAGAAAGTTAACATATATGAACAATAAAATGGCAGTAAATACAAATCTATTAACAAATGAATCTTAAATAAATAAATAAATAAATAAGCAGAACAAAAATAGACTCATAGATAGAGAACATTTTGAAGGTTGCCAAATGGGAGGGGGTTGAAGACCAGGTGAAAAAATTGAAGGGATTAAAAAGTACTAATTGGCTGTTACAGAATAGTCATGGGATGTAAAGTATAGCATATGAAATATAGTCAACAGTATCGTAATAACTATGTATGGTGTCAGGTGGGTACTAGATTTATCAGGATGATCACTTCATAAATTATATAATGTCTAATCACTGGGTTTACACCTGACACTAATATACTATTGTGTGTCAAGTGTAATTGAAAAATAAAAAAGGATTTAAGTTTTAAAAAGAAACAATGGAACCACCTCACTTTGCATATTAACTTTACATATTAAGAAACTAAGAAGACTGTAATAGAACAACAGTAAAACATTTATTTTAAAAAAATAAACCAAGAAAAGAAAATAACTAAACCCAATACAAGTAGAAGGAAGGCAAGAATAAAGAGTAGAATGGAAGTAAATGACAGATAATAGAAAAACAATAGAGAAACTTAACACCACCAAAAGTTGGTTCTTTGGAAAGAGAAACAAAATTGATAAATGTTTAGCTAGATCAACTAAGAAAGAGAAAAATCCCATTAAAAAATAAAAATGAAAGTGAAGATAAATCAGATATCACTCTGATTCTACAAAAATAAAAAAGATTATAAGAGAGTACTATGAACAACTGTACTGCACATCCAAATTGCATAACCTGGATGAATGGACAAATTCCTAGAAACACACAATCTACCAAGACTGAATCATGAAGAAATAGAAAACCTAAGTAGACCTATAACTAGAAAGAAGATTGATCAGTTATCAAAAAACTCCCAATAAAAAAAGCCCAGGGCCAGATGGTTTCATGGGTGAATTCTACCAAACATTCAGATAATTAACACCAAGCCTCCTCAAACTCTTCCCAAAACTTAAAGAGGAGGAAACATTTCGTCACTCATTCTAGGAGATCAACATTACCCTAACACCAAAAACAGATCAAGAAACTACAAGATAAACAAATGACAGACCAATATCCCTTGGATATGACACCAAAACACAGGCAACAAAAGAAAAAAATAGCTAAATTTGACTTCATCAAAATTAAAAGCTTTTGTGCATCTAATGACACTATTGACATAGTAAGAAGACAACCCACAGAATGGGAGAAAATATTTTCAAAACATATGATAAAAGAGTAACATCCACAATATATAAAGAACTCCTACAACTTAATAACAAATACAAGTTACCCAATTTTTTAAATGGAAAATAACTTGAATAGACATTTCTACAATGAGGATAAACAAATAGGCAGTAAACACATGAAAAGAGGCTCAACATCACCTGTCAATAAAATACAAATCAAAACCATGTGAAATAACATTTCATACCCATTAGGATGGCTGTTATTTTTAAAAAAAGAAAATAAAAGTCTGATGTAAAATTGGGACCCTTGCATATTGCTGGTGAAAGTGTGAAATGCTGCAGCTACTGTGGAAAACAGCATGGAATTTCTTCAAAAAAAATTAAACATAGAATTACCATAAGACCCAACAGTTCCACTCCTGGGTAAGTAGCCAAAATAATTGAAAGCAAGGACTCAAACAGATATTTGTAAACCAATGTTTATAGCAGCATTATTCACAATAGCTAAGAGATGGAAACAACCAAAGTGTCCATTGACAGATGAATGAATAACCAAAATGTGGTATGTGCAAACAATAGAATATTATTCAGCCTTAAAAAGGAAAGAAATCCTCTTATATGCTACAACACGGTTGAACTGTGAAAACATGACAAGTAAAATGAGCTAGGCACAAAAGGAAAAATATGGCATGGTTCTAATTATATAAGGTACAAATTCATAAAGAAAGTAGACTAGTGATTACCAGGGACTGAGGGGAGAAGGAAATGGAGAGTTATTGTTTAATGGGTACAGCATTTCAGCTTGGAATGATGGACAATTTTTCCTGGAGGTGGGGAGCAGTGATGTTTGCACAACAATGTGAATGCTCTTAGTGACACTAAATCATACACTTAGAAATCTTAAAATGATATGTTTTATGTAATGTATATCTTATCACAATTTTTAAAAGGAATATTGTACCATGTTCACAGTCAATTCTAACTCATCTGCTGACTCAATAAAATCCCAATCAGAATTCTGAGAGGGGAGAGAGAGAAAGAGAATCAACAAGTTGATTCAATTTTTTAAATAAAATTCAAAAGAGCTAAAAGAAACAAGACACTTTTAAAGAAGTACAAAATTGGAAGACTTAAAATGTTTGACTTCAAGACTTTGATAAAGTTGGAGGAATTAAGACACTGGTATTGGCGCAAGAATAAATAATAGGTTATTGGAATACAAACAGTAACTAAATATATATCCACACACATAGAGACTTGACTGATGAATAAGGTGCTCGTGCAGTTCAAGGGAAGAATCATTGTCTTTTTAATAAATAGTGCTGAAGCCATTATATATCTATTCACAAAGGATTAAACTTTACCCACACTTCATATTACACCCAAATATTCACTTGGGATATGTCATAGACTTAGACATGAATGGTAGAACAATAAAATTTATAAAAGACAAAGGGGGATGTTTTACCACCCTAAGGGAAGCTAAAAGGATTCTTAAAGAAAACACAAATGTTGCTACTGTAAATTTTTTAAGTTGAATTTCACTGAAATCAAGAATTTCTCTTAATCATAAACACCAATAAGAAAGTGAAAGTCAGGGGGAGACTTGGAGAAGATATTTGTTTTAAAAAACATGACAAATAACATCCAGGATATATAAATAACTTATTCAAAACAGTTTTTAAAAATTTTATTTTAATTGGAAAAGGATCTACATGGGCGCTTGACCAAAAATAAGTATTTCCAAATGATTAATAAGAACAGGAAAATAACATTACCCTTTCAGAGAAATGCAAATTAAAACTACAGTAAGATACTACTGTGCAAACACGAAAATAACTAAAATTAACAATTGGCTTATTATGTGTTAGCAAGGATATGAACCGTGTTGAGTTCTCCTACATTCCTGCTCAGGAGTGTAGCATGCAATATTATAAAAGTTCACCATTTAGATGGAAGTGTAAACTGGTTTGTCCACTATGGACAATTCTTTGGCAGTATCTGACAAAGCTAAACATACACCTAACATGAAACTCTGAGTCCTTTGCCTCCTCAGGCCTGTTCTTGATTAAATAAATACTTATAGATGTATCCAAATCACCCTCAGTGTTCCAGGCATGGAGGAAACAGCAGTGAAAAAAAAAAAACAAAAAACAACTCTGTCCACAATGAGCTTACATTCCAATGGGGTAGTCAGACCATAAGCAAAAATATAATTTAGTGGCAGTAAGTGTTTTGAAAAATGTGTAATAGGTAAAAAACTGTTTCATGAGTATGGAGTAAGAAAAATAAAGCAGGGTTGGTGAAGACCAATGGAGCCATCACAGTGGGAGGGTAATGTGGTTTCCATCAGCAAGATCAAGAAGGGCCTCTTGAGAAGAAAACGAATGTCCAAACTTTCATGGCACTGCCCATGACTAATGATTAGCTTAAGCCCTCCAGAGCACACACCCTACCCCCATGGTCCACAAAGGGGGAAGGACCTGCACTATCAGCTGCTGATTGGCTCTGGTCGCTGTCATCAGCCCTAACAAGCATGTACCCCTGAATGCATATTTTCATCTGCCTCATCGATTGGCTGCAGAGTAATAAAACATGCAGCTGCTGATTGGTTGCAGAGTAATAGCTCGTGAAGCTGCTGATTGGCTGCACATAGATACACCACACGCAAGGCATGTAGGGAGGACCCAGAGAGATTTCCAAGCGCCATTACGCTGACTTCTGCGTGCCTCAGAACAGAAAACAACTGGCTTCGCGAGGCCAGACCTGGCCTGTTGTCTTTCCTGACAATCGTTGAGTGTGGGACATGCGTTGGGGACTGACCAAACTGGGCTGCCATGAAAGCAGGACGTGTCTGCCAGTCAGTGTGACCTGAGGCAGCCGGGCTGTCCGGAAGTCCACTTGGTGCCAGGGCAGTCCTCTCACCTGAGAGGTCCCCTCAGCCTCGTTTTTGGACCAGGGGCAATTCCGCATCTCTCAGTGAGGCTCCCTGAGAGCCCTCCCGCTGACCAGTCAGTCAGTCAGTTCACCAGGAGCCTGTATGTCCGTCAGCCCGCCACCAAGTCAGTCACCTGGTCAAGCTGAAGAGCAGCCAAGCAATCTGTCGGTTAGTGATCGCTCAGGTCGGTGCCCTTAGGAGTCAACAGTCCCCTAGTAAACCAGATAATCCATCTTCTCCATAGCCTGCCCCGTTCATCAGTTAACTAGACTCCCCTGAAATCAGGCCACTAATAAATGCATCCGTCTGTAAGGCACTCGGTTGCCAGTCACACACACCGTTATCCCTCGTGTAATCAATTCATCAGTTTCGCCGTTATACCTCGGCTTCCCTGGAAGATCAGTCTCCGAGTCAGTCCAAGTAGGGCAAGCATCCCAAAGTCAGCTTTCCCTCAGCAAGTCCAGAAAGCCCTTTGTACCACTTGTACTCTTCCATGGAAATAGACAGATGGAAGTGTGCTGAAGACAAAGAACAAAGAAGAAGAAGAAAAAAAAAAACAATATCCCAGAGGCCCAGAACAAGAGATGAAGGTAAAATTGAGAGTAGTGAATGGTAAGAGGGAGGAAAACAGGGTGCCTGGAGAGTCATCCCAGGTATCTCTGAAGCCTGACAGGTGAGAGCAATAAGAAATCAGAATCCAAGAGCGAGGCCGATCATTACATCTCCAACAAGGAAACCCACTTGTGGTACAGATGAGGAGGTAAAAGGAAACCACAGAGCGGGAAATATTTGGCCAGGGTTATTCAGTGGTTTCCTTTCAAAGCTGGGGCCAGGACCCAGAGAGGAGAGGGCTTGTTTCCACATCCAACGTGTGGTTTTATTGAGGAAGGGGAAAGAAATGAACAATACAGAAAGGGAGCAAGTGTGGGGTGGTAAAGACAGGTGCTTCCTTACCTGGCAGTCTAGGTAGCATCTTCTTTATTTGAGAAGGAGACAGGAAATCTGTTTTGGCACATGGAGGTTAAGGTTGGGGCAGAGTCCCATCAGAGGGGTCCTGTGAAACATGCCGAAATACAGAATGGGAAAGCAAAAGGCTGTTTCTAAAACCAGAGCACTGGGAAGGGGGTAGAGACAGTCAAGAGAGGTCCAAAATCTAATGCTAGTGGGAACCAAGCAGGAAATTTAATAAATTTCATATTTCGTCATGTATAATGCATACCCACGTTTTTGGCCCAAACTTTCAGGGAAGGAAATCATTTAAATATTTTAATTTGATTATTTATTTATTTATATTTAGATACTTAGTGGGTTTTGCATTATAGTGAAATTTTAGCGTTTATTTTTTAACATACCACAGTACAAGAAATTTTATGTAACCAATAATTAAAATACACAAGAACAGATACAAGGTATTTCAGGTACTACCCATGCAAATGTGCATCCTTATTTTCCCCTCAAAAATTTAGACTAAAGAGTGCACATTATACAAAGCAAAATGCGTAGTGACTGATATTTATTGAGGATATACTATAAGGGGCTCTGTTCCATTTT
Source organism: Phyllostomus hastatus (assembly GCF_019186645.2). Classification (NCBI taxonomy): domain Eukaryota; kingdom Metazoa; phylum Chordata; class Mammalia; order Chiroptera; family Phyllostomidae; genus Phyllostomus; species Phyllostomus hastatus. The sequence continues at coordinate 2,294,851 of NW_025334008.1, forward strand.
AATTCTAACAACAACCTTATGAGATGTCTACTGTTATAATCCATATTTTAAATATGAGGAAACTGAGGCCTAGAGAGAGGTGAAACTTTTGCTTACCATCACACAGCTAACTAGGCTTCACACCCAGGAAGATGAAATTTTTCTTTAAGAAAAAAAAGAAGCTGGCCCTGGCCAGATGACTCAGTTGATTGAAGCATCCTACCGTACACCAAAAGGTTGTAGATTTGGTTCTTGGTTGGGGCACATACCTACATTGCAGGTACACTCCCCAATCTGGGCACATGCAGGAGGCAACCAATCTATATTTCTCACATCACTGTTTCTCTATTTTTCTCCCTTCCTCTCCCTTTAAAAAACTATAAACATATCCTTGGGTGAGGATTAAAAAGAGAGAAAGAGAGAAGCTGAAAGTTTGAACTTTTTTGACACATCCTAGTTTTTATATGTTTCCCCTCACAAAAAAAGTTACTTTAAAATTTAAGCACTTAGTAGGCAAAACAAAACCAATGTAAAGGTCAAGATCCAGCTTGGGTACAGTTTGCAGTCTCTGAAGCAGACCAACAGTGAGGGAAGTGACTTACCCAGAATCTCCCAGATGTGGGAGACAAAGATTAGGCCTTCTGACTTTTGGTCCACTTTCAGAAAGAATCTAGAACCCTGTCTTAAATATACTGTATGTCCTGTCAGGTCATCGCTGAAAATATCTTTAACTCACATTGCTGTGCAGTTTACAGCTCTTTTCCTACATATCTTACAATCCCATGAGGGCTGTAGCCAATTTATTCCCCTATTTTATTCATGAGCATATGGACTGAGGGAGAATAGTGGATTTGACCATCCTTACACAGCAGGTTTTAAGGAAAAAAATGTGTCATGCAAAGGACACTACATTTGGAGACAAAGGTTGAGTCTGAAATCTGTCAACCTAATAAATGTTTGGGTCAGTTACATACTTCTGGGTGTGTGCTTTCTTCTGTGAAGTCATACTAATGAGATCTGTCTCAGAGTTCTTGAGAGATTTATAGTGACATGAAATTTCTAATTCTTTGGAGTTGTAAATGACAATGATATTTTCATTAAATATTAACTGCAAAGTAGTTACCAGTTATAGCAGCATGTATTACAATTGATTCATAATGGCCAAAGAAACAACCCAAATGTCTGTCAATTGATGAATGGATAAACAAAATATGGTATATCCATCCACACATAGAATATTATTCAACCATGAAAATAAAAGTACTGATACAATATGAATGAACCTTAAAAACATGATGCTAAGTGAAAGACATTAGACACAGAAGAGCACATATTATATCATTTTATTTGCATAAAGCATCCAGAATAGACAAATACATAGATACATAAAAATAGATTAATGGTTGTCTAAGACTAGGGGTGGGGATGAGAGAAAGGGGAAATTGAAGAGTGAAGGTTCATGGATACCAGGTTTCTTTGGGGGGTTTTACATTCACTATGACTGGGGGCAAGGGTGGTAGCACAGAGACCATCTGGAAAACTGCTTCAGGCAGCCAGATAAAGGTGATGATGGCTTGGCCCAGAGTGATAGCATGGAGGCTTGAGAGTTGTTGTGTTGAGGATATCTTTTGGAATTAGACTGTGAAGATTTGTTGGCAAATTAGATACAGAGAGATGAGGGAAAGAGACAAACCAAAGATGACTCAAGTTTTTCACTCAATCAGTGGAGTGGATTTCATCTTATGTCAGTTACTATGTCTGTCTCCCCCACCAAACTTGGATCCCTGTGAGAAAATCATGGTTACTCAGTCACACAGACTTTCTAGCACCCAATATAGTAATGAATATCACTGAAGAAAAGTTTTGAACTGAGAGTTGTTTTAGCTACATTTTTATAATTTTTAAAAATTAAGATGTAATTGACATGCCATAGCACTCACTCTTTTAAAGTGCATGACTGAGTTTTTAGTATATCCACAAAGATGTACAACCATTGCTATTATCCAATTCCAGAACATTTTTTCTCTTAAATATGCTAAACTGCTCTAACTTAGCAGTTGCTGTTTCCTCTACCTACCGTTTTCCTGCTCTAGTTTGGCATGGCTCCCCACCTTTAGGTTTCTGCTGAAATGTCACTTCCTCAAAGAGGCCTTTTCTGACCCACCCATCCCATAATATCTTATAACTATGCTATTATCTTGTATTATTTTTTCTTCATAGTACTCCACAGCTATCAAAGTATCCTTATTGTCAGCTTGTTTATTGCCTGTCTTCCATAATAGAATGAGGACAGCGATGTGTCATTCTTGTTACTGCCATATCCCTGAAACAGTACCTGACATAAGGGAGATACTAAAAAATGTTGTTTGATGGAAGGAAGGAAGGAAGGAAGGAAGGAAGGAAGGAAGGAAGGAAGGAAGGAAGGAAGGAAGGCATCACGAAGAAATGTGCTTATTGAGAGTGTTCTTAGAGGGAGCACCCTGCTCTTTGGCTTTGACTCTGAGTGAGATAAGAGCCACAGATAGTCTTGAGCAGAGAAGGGCCAGGGTATTCTGCAGGGTTGGTAGAATCCCTGTGGCTTCTTTGTGGGGAATAGGTTGTAGGGAACTAAGGTAAATCAGCAAGGCCAGTGAGAAGGTCCTTGCAGCACTCTGGGTGGGAGAGGACAGTGACTCTGGCCAGGGCAGCAGTGGAAGTGATTAGAAATGAGGAGATTTTTAATGTATTTTGAGAGTAGTGTCAAACAGGATTTTCTGACAGATTGGTTGGCTATGGGATATGAGAGAAAAAAAGACTAGTCAAAAAGAGGACTCCTGGGTTTTGGTTTCTGATTTCTTCCAGGACATGATTTTATTCAATTTAGATACATGTTTCATAAATTTTAGGTGATTGATTTTTTCTGAGATAAGGGTATTTAAATTTTTAATATTGATTTCTACCTTTACTGTATTTCCTATTGGCCAGAGAATGTGGCTAGCTTATAAAATTTCTACTCTCTAGAAAACTGGTATGGAGAAAGAAGAACTTGAGTTTTAAATCCATCTCCACCCACGTTTGCTCAATGAGCCTGGAAAAATCACTTATATCTCTAAGCTTTGGCTTCCTCCTCTATAAAAAAGAAATTACAAGACTTGATTTGCAGATTTTCAGGAAACAGACAAAGACAGCCCAAATGAGAACAAACAGGCTATTCATTAAGAGCTTGCTATTGCAAGAGGGTCAACACCATCACTTGCATTTCGCAAAGACTGAAAGGCAGGCAGGGTAGTGGGGGATCCTTAAAGTGAAAAAAAAAGATGAGTTTCAGATAGTGTCTGACTGGGAATTGTGATCATAGGGAAGCTGGAGTTCAGCAACTTACAGGTGAGGGCACCTTATGTGATTAGATAGGAGAACACATTTGACTTTGGTTGGTTCTGAGCTGTAAATGGGCAAAAAAATAGCGAACTTGGTACTCATTGACCAAGTTAGGGCTGTTCTGTGAAAATTGCTTTTTGGTTTGGCTTCCTGGCCTAGCTGCTGCAAAGTGAAGGCCAGCCATATATGTCCTATAGTTGAGGCTTGAAGGTCATATGTGGTCTGGCCATTGTCTGTATATTCAGTCTCTTTGATTTTTGAGAGGAATAAATGAGATGTGTGAAATTGACAGGCATATAATAAAAAATAAACATTAGTTTAATTTACAATTAAAAATTTTTATTATGGCCTAATTATGTAATTTTTCTTTGTTTTCTTTTACTAATCTATAGTTATAAAAAGGATTTTTTTAACCAATGTAATACATGAGTTCAAACTAGTATGTCAGTTTCACTTACCTATAGGTCCTCCTCTATCTATAGGTAAGTAATGGTGCCAGTTTATCATGGATTTTTCTGTATCTTTGTGTTATTCATTTATGTATGTGTATATTTATGAGTGTATTATTTATGAACATATAAAATTATATATGAGCATATACATATATGAAGCTTTTACATAAATGACCACTGATCATATTTTTATTTAATATTTTGAAGCATTTCAGACATACAGAAAAGTATTAAATGGTATAATGAGAGCATGTACCATGGACCTGCCACCCCAAATACATCTCCCACACAAACCTAGAGCTAACTGCTACCTTGATTTTGGCATTTATCATTCTGTGTAGTAAGGAGTTTAGACTGAAGAGAGGTCAGGCCTTTGCCCTTGGCTTCTGGGGGTAATTTCTAAATTCTTAGAAGGTGACATCTGATAGTGTTACAGAACACAAGGGGGGCCAAAGGGTGATATACTATTACTGAAAGGAACCCCCCAGGTTCGTTATGTCCACCGCCTTATAGGAAAGACATCTCTCAATACCAGAGATTTGTGAAAAGGAAAGGAAATGTTTATTTAATGCTGTACAGACTTAAAGTAGTGACCTAATGTCTTCATCAAATCCCAAAGTCACTTAAAATGCCCACAAACACACACAGTCCTTCCTTCCCTCTTTGCCCAGTCTGGGGTACCGTATCTCAGGAAAGTAAATAGAAGTCTATGGCTAAGGCAGCCCCCAGTTCTTCCCAGTAATCTGTCTCAGCTGATAGGCCTCCCCCAGTTCCCAGCACCATCAGCTGTGTTGCCAGGATCTCCGCTAAAGCCAAGTAGTGGTTCTCTCCTTCTAAAGCTGCAGGGGTCCCCACTCTGGCAAAGCCACGTGGTTTTCTTACATGTCCACAGTCACATGGCTCTCCTTTCTATTGCCACAGCCAAGTGGTCCTCTCTGCACAATGGCTGCGGGAGTCTCCACTCTGGCAAAGCCGCGTGGTTCTCCCTGCAATGGCTGCCGAACCTCGGTTTAAATCCCCTTGCCAATCTTCCTCTGCAGCCCCATTTCTGACTCCTCCCACAATTGGCTACACTTGCCAGCACTCTCATATCCTTCCAGATTTATTGGGCTGCCATCGTGAGTCTGGGCAGGCATGGCCCCATGTCATGGAGCCAGTCTTCTCCAAGCTCCCACGCATGTGCTGTAACTTGGGGGACCTGTCCCCCAGTTACGTCTTGGTGGGGAAGTTACTTCCATTTCCCTGGCTCAGAGCATGGCTACAGCTATTTAACATATCTATGCAAACAGTTAAAGGTTATAGATATGTTAAATGACCACACCAGTGGTTGGCTGCAAAGCTGTTGCTATGCAAAACAGCTCTCAATGGCCTTGCTCCATGTGTCCCTTCCCCCAACTCACACATGTGGGGGGAGGAGGATATCCTAATATTTCCTGGACACCCTGAGTTCTGGGCCCCATTCCAAATCCCTATTTGGGGCCCCCCTCTTGGCTGCACCCTGTAACAATAGGAGTGTCTGTTTGCCTGTGGGCCTTGCATCACACTGAATAGTCTAAAAATGTGATTAAGGACAGGGGCTGGCCACACCAGATAGTTTAACAGTGTGATTTAGAGTGGGGTCTTTGGATCATGTGGAATCAGCTCAACCTCAAAGAGAGCTGGAGACTAAGATCAGCCATGGGGCCATCAGCCACGTCCACATGATGAAGGTCCAGAAAAAACTTGGACACCAAGTTTGGGTGAGCTTCTCTGGCTGTCCTACTCTGTGTATATCATCACTTATCATCACCAGATATTTAGGTTACGTTGTTCGTGACACCACAGGGAGAGGACACCTGGAGGCTCTCAGGTCGGGACTCTCCTGGACGCTGCCTTGTGTGCAGATTTTAATCTATATCCTTTAGTTATAATAAATAGCAACTATGAGTATAACAACTTTCAGTGAATTCTGTGAGGACTTCTAGTGAGTTATCAAACCTCAGGGGAGTCTTGGGGTCTCTAAAACCTGAAGTTGGTGTCAGAGATGAGGGTGGTTTTAGAGACCCCAGAATCTGAAGCTGGTGTTGGAAGTGAGGGCGTTTTGTTGGACTGTCCCCCAACTTTGTGGCTGACATCAGAAATGAGACTCTGGAGAATAAGGCTGACTCACTGAAACATGGTTTGGGAAAAGGAAGAATATGAGGTCAGGGATATCAAACCTTTGATTCCTGGATGGCCCCAAGGGCACCCACACTATGGAAATATGACTGTTATACAGTCAGTTACAGGAGGGGAAAATTACCAATTTAAAAAAAAATTATGGGTTCAACTCCCAAGAAGTTGGCATACTGGATGCATGAGGAAATGCAGAATAGCAATAAGGAGCTAAATATATAATCCCTTGGTCAATTTTATGTATAATTAAAGCTAAAATGAAAATAAAGAAAAAACTGGGGTGGATCTTGATACTAGCCCAAGCATAAGTTCTGTCCCATCTGAGCTGTAGCTGCTGGCCTCAGGCATGCTACTGAAGGAAAAGGTTATGTCAAAACAACAGACAACAAAGGAAATTCTAGTGATTGACAAGAGAATAAAGAGAGGTGAAGGGATGAGTCAGAGGGACTCATCCCAACAAGAAGAAAACCTTTAAAAGTTATTAAGAAATGAGATGAATGAAGTGGACATTGGTGGCATCCAAACAAAGGTCTCAATGCAGTGCTCTTGGGGTTTGGGTGGACCAGTGGGAGCCCCAGCATTGAAGGCCCCTAATCCAGTTTGCTCTACTTACCCTAGTTTGGGGGGATTTAAAAAGCTGGAAGTGATATAACAATGTGAAACCTGACATCAAATAGCCTAAAGTAATGGTCTTATAATCTAAATGAGATAAAGATTGATAAAAGGGCCCACCCCCAGCTAGGGACTCGAAGCTATTTGCACATTAGTGATAACGTGGTCAGGAGAGGTTCCTGGGACTACTTAATGTGAGAGCCCCAAGGTTCTAAAACCTGAAGGTGAGTGCCAATGGAAGATATAGTTAGATTAGGAGGACATGTGAATTCAGGCATTGATGGATTAGGGTGGGAGTTGGGGGTGGAAATTAGAATGTTTGAACAGATTTTGTGTGAAGTCATTGTGTCTCCTTGCTTAACTGAATGTAAATAGATACTGTGTCTGACCAGGGAACATTTCCCTGAGCTAGTATTATAAAACAGGAGGCAGGTAAGGCCTCCCTTCACTGGTATGGATTAGACATGCTAAATGAGAACCAATTAGATTTCCCAAGCCCACACAGGTTGTAATTTGAAAAGCATAGGATATCTTCTGGTGGGAAAAGAAACATGTTCGAAGCCCAGCATTTGGTTGGCTTATCTGGATTTTGAAAGACATGTAGGCTATATCTGTGAATATTGCTAACCTCTATTTACAAAATTAGCAGAAAGAAGTCTTGGAGTCCTTAAGCAAACCACAGCTTGTGGCAAAAACCAGGGAGCACCTCTCAGTGGCAACCACTGGGATTTTTGGCCAGAAAATTTCCATTAAAGAGACAACTAGGTGGCTATTGGTCTTTAATCGAAACTACTGCTTTTACTGAAGGACATAAAATAATCCTGAAATTGGAAATAATACTCAGGATGTCTTGGGTAATGTTGAATAAATATGCTAATAAGGAAGGCCATGCCCAGAAGAATTCCATAATAAAATGGACGTGGTTTATAGAGGAACATGCTGCCAAGGGACTATAAGGAGATATTCATTGTATTCAGAAGCACGTGGCCTCTTTTTCCCCAAGACCGACTCTGGAACCACCTGAGGATCTGCTAGATCCCATTGCCACTTGGGTGGTGCCAACAAATAGCTCTCAACTGACAAAGAGCTACTTCATTTATGGATGGCAGTTCCAAGGTGAATGGCTTTCTTTGAGTGCAAAATATTAACAATGGTGCTGTTAAATATTTAATAGCAGATCTCAAAGGGCAGGGGAAGCCCTGAACTGTAGAATTGCCAATTTCTACTGTGTAAATACTCTCACCATAGTCAATTTCAAGCTACCAACCATGATGTGGAGTTAGGAAGAGATACAGGAGCACACCATTATGTAGTGTTTCTGTCATACAGATACAATAAATGTAAACAACCTCAAGAACACAGATAGCAGTAAAATGTATTAGAAAAATTAGAGGTAATTGATTTTGAGTAATTATTACCTTTGTTTTTAATATAATTTGCTTAACCATGGGTTTATATAATTTAATTGTTAATGATGAATGTGTTTATAGCCAGCTTGTAACATTTCTAAAATTTTAATAATCAGTGAAATTTAGAAAAGGCAACATCTTCTCTTCAGCATGGGGAATGTTGGAGAAGGCACAGGGGAATATAAAGCAAGGGTGCAGCTTAGTCGTGGAGAACTTTATTTGCAAAGCAAGAAGTTTGGAACTATTCCTATAAGCAGTAGTGATTCCTGTCCTTTTTTACTCTCCCAAAGGTCTGTTAAATTTGTTCCACCTCTCCATCCCTCACAGTCCATGCACCATCTGGAGTGTCACTCATTCTGATCACCACACCAGTCTCTTCCCCGGGCTACCTGGACTGTAGTCATTCCCCCTATAGGCTGTCTCTCACATGGGCCCCAGTGGGCTGTTTGGAACACCCAGATTTGATCCTGTCCTTCTGTGGCCCACAACCCTCCCATGGATCCCCATTAGCTTTGTGAGGGAACCCAAAGGACCTGATAAGAGAGTCCCTTCAAGAAGGCTGGGACTGGGAGTGAAAGACTAGGGGAGAGAGAAGAAAGGAGACCTGGCATTAGGGTTTCACAGAGGATCAGTGGATGCTGTCCTGTCCCTAGTCACTCTTGAGCAACTTCTCTCATATAATTCCTGCTCCTCAGGGTGAGCTGGCCTTCAGGATGACCAAAGAGACAGAAGCCCTTGGGTTACTAAGAATGCTTTTTTCTCCCCCTCCCCGCATGTCTTCTTTCAGTTACTCATCCTCTCATCCCTTCTGGACCACATGGTTTTGAGGTCGAAGCTGGCTGCAGTAAAAGTGCCAGGCTTCTCCTGTCCCTGAGAGCTATCATTGCTTCTGGTGATGGCACTACCATTGAGCGGTGTGGGTGAGTAGTGGGGAAGTGGCACTGAGGTGTCTATGGAAGCCAAGGGCTCTGGGGGCACAAAGAAAGAGAACACAAGTGTGCTGGTTACAAAATAACCAACATGGATCAGGTATCTGTGGGCCAGATGCTGGCCAGGCTGGGGTGTCTGGGGCAAACAGTAGGTTGGGCCAGGGAGTGGGGCTGGAGGTGAGGGTGGTCTGAGGATACGAGAGCATGAGGAGCTGTTTGAGATATCACTGGCACATGCTGGGAGCTCCCAGGTAGTCACTTTCAGCATCTTGTCAGTGGCATTCCATGAGCGTGCCTCCCCAGATGGAGAAAATATATAGTCTAGAGACCAGCAGTGAAGGAGAGGCTGTGCATCACTCATCACCACCCCCTGCAAATTCTTTATCACCTCAAGTGACCCAGGTGAAAAGGCCAAGTCAAGATCCAGGGTTACTGTTTAGGAGAAAATTACCCCTTTCTTCCAGAAACCCCAACTGGCTCCATGAAAAAGTACCTGAAAGCACTAAGGACCGACTCCTTCCTAATCCATGATATTCACCAGATTGACAGTATGTCCTGTCTATTCTGTGTAGAATTGGGCAGCTTCAAATGCTGTTACCCAGATAATGTTATAGCAATCTTTGCTTCAGGTGAATGCTCAAGCAAAGGTCTCTTGGGGTTGGGGAGAGGAAACGCTAGAAAGGCGTTCAATTTATTGAATGAGTAATGCTGTACCATACACTGAGCTAGGGACCCTGCAACCCTTAGGGCATTCCTCCCTACAGCAATGACAGTATGATACACATTCAGTGACTATTCCTATTTTCCAGAGTAGGAAAGGGCAAAGAAAGGAGAAGTGATTTGCCCGAAGGCATCCAGATAATAAGTGATGAAGGAAGAAATTGGCCACAGATGGAGCTAGGAAGAGGGAGAGCCCAAGGGGAGAATGGAGATGGGAGGAAGAGAAGGGAGAACATAGGAGCTAAGACTGGGAAGTCTAGCCTGGGGGCAGGGTGTAGATAAGGGATTGTATGCAGTGTACATCCCCAGAAAACTCCAGTCTAGAAGGTCAAGCATTCAGGTTCAGGCCAGATGAGGAGAGAGGTCTGTGAGGCATTATCCCTCTGGGGGCTTGAAAGTCTTTCTGAAGCTCCTTGTGAATCACGAGTAAGGAAAGGGCTGGGTCCTGGAGAAAGTTGAGATGGAGAAAGGCATCAGGATGCCCTGCCAACTCCTGGCCCTCTCTCCCCACAGTACCTGCCAGGCTGGTCTCTTTCTCTTGCTCTTTGGAGAAGGTTCTGAAGTGCAGCTGCTCCTTCTATGGGGTCCCTGTACCCTATGTACGATGGTGGATGAAAGGTGATATCGTGGGTATAGATGGCATGGACGATGGCTCCCAGGTGATTTCCACCCACCTGGGCCCTTGGACCAACTCCACCATCAGCCTGGCTGAGATGCCAGAAATGGGCACAAGCCTTCTCTGTGAGGGGAAGAATACACATGGAGTGCATGGGATGAGCATCGTACTGATGTCAAGTGAGGATGAGGAAGAGGGGAATGGGGATGGGCATTGGGGCCAGGGAGGAGGCAGAGCTTTGGCTCCAATTTCAAGGTTGCAGGAGAGCAGCCTTTCTCATATGTTCTGTACTTCCAGTAAAGAGTTCCTTGGTTACGCAGACATTCATCAACGGGTTCTTCCAGGGCCTTGCCTATGGATCCATTGCGACTGCACTGCTCTTCCTCTGCCTCATCCCATTCATGTGAGTACTGGAGTTAAAATTCTCATCTGTGGGCCTCTCCCAGAGCCTGCTACTCGGCAGGCCCTGGCTGAGGTGTGGCACAGAGCAAGCAGAGACTGGGCCCCTGCCCTCAAGGGAAGGGAAAGGGGCACCAAACATGGTCCCCACAATCCAGGGCCATCAGGACTCTTCTGAACCACAAACAAGCCCAAGAGACAGAGATTTTCAGCCAATTTCATGAAAGAGAGAGTGCAAAGGGGAAAGTGGTACTCTGGAGAAGAATCCCCAAAGTATCATCAGAGTCCCTAGATTACCATCTGTCATGGACCTGGGACTGAGCACTTACTTGTAGAAAGTAGTATCTACAGTTCCTAGAGACATGTTTGAGGCATTTCCAGTGTCTTTGTGCAATGTCAGTTGCATTGAGAGTGACTGATAATAGCTAACAGCAAAGATGAAAAAGGCCCTCTATGTTGGTTCATAAAGACTCTCAAAACTTGGCTGAACCTATTGGCCAGAAGCCTAGAGTGAGAAGGGCAGAGTTACCAGAGGTCAGGCCAGATAGTTTGATGGGGGCTGGGGGTGGGGGTCTGGCTTCCATATGTCTAGGGCTTTATTCTGAGTTGGGAGCCTTGGAAGCATGTTAAGCTGGGAAGGAAAGCATGAACTTTGGGTGAAACACAGACCAGAGAGGGAGAACCAGGAGGCCTGGGGCCTGAGCCAGGCCTGAGCCAGGGCAAGTGATGTGGGCAGTCATAGACATGGGACTTGGGACTGACTAGATACCCCAAGTGAGGAAGAGGAGGAGCAGGGTGGCAGGGCCAACTGGGGAGCTATTTTCATATCTAGTCATCTGGACTTAGAGACCAAAACAATCCTCTACAGTTTGCAAAGCCCTTTCACAGCTGACCTCACCTGAGCCCCAGGGCCTGATGAGCAAGGTGATCCCATTGTATGGAGTATGAAACCAACTCCCAGACAGTGGTATGGCTCACCCTAGATAACATGACAAGATGATACTATCACTGAGGCTCTAAACTGGAACTTATGATTAAGACCACAGCCCTCTTGGGGGGGCTGGGGGTTGTGGAGAGCCAGAACTAATCCAGAGGGTCATTTCTGTAGAGTGAAACATATCAGAAGGAAGCTGGCAAAAAAAATTGCAGTGATCAAGGCAGAAAAGAACACTAACAACAGAGAATGCCAAGAACCCAATGTGGATCTGAAGCCTGAGGAACCGGAAGAATCCACAGTCATGCCATCTTCTGAGAGCCAGAGATTGGTGGGTACCCGCTGCATCTGCAATCTAGTCTAGCATAATAATGGTAATAAGACATATCAGGAGAACCACATGATTATCCTCAATTCTATAGAATGCCAAAATATGTTTGAACATCATCTTATAGATGATGAACCTAAGACCCAGAGAGGGAAAGAAGGATGAAAATTAAGAAAAACAACCTAAAGAATAATTAGAATCAGCAATGTATACACAACATACACACACCGAGTCCCTACTGAGAACAGGGTTGGGAGAAATTCAGCAGCAGTTGTAGCATTAGAGTGGAAATCAAAGGGTTGTATCTCTGAGAGTTTGGCAATCTGCTGTTACCACAGTCTGTAGATGCCACAGGCTCGAGTCAGTCTGAAGTGCCAGGGGGCCAGATTAAGCAGTTTACTTCATTTACACTACACCGTGTATCCTCAGTGGAGTTTGGAAGAAAGTACTTGAGGTTTCTGAGCCTCGCTGTTACTTACTATTGAACATCCTCTAGGCCAGAAGTGCCCTGCTGCTGTTCATATACCTTGCACTGGGAGCCAGTGTTCCTTTTTGGATAAACCATGCATTATGTTCCACCAGTATTTCCTGCAGTATTTCCTAATACCCATGTCGGCCATGCTAAGATCTCAGAAATGGGTCAGACACAGGCCCTGCCCTCAGAGAGCAACCAGGCTGGTGGGGAAGGCACCCTCACAGTAACAAGGCTGAGCTAGGGGTCTGGTTTCCCCAAGGAAGGAGGGACTGAACCTACCTGCAGAACCAGGCAGAACTTCCTAAGGGAGTCTAGGGGGCAGTCAGGTGGCTCTGGTGCTAGGAATGCACAGGAAGGACCAGCAGGAGAAGACACACTACAGGATCCAACCAGGGCATTGCAAGGAAAGGTGAAGCCAATACCTGCTCCATGTTGTCCCAAATGCTCAAAGGGAGGGACAGAATTCTGTCCTTATTTGGATACCTCACCTCTGAACCTGTTCCAACATCTTTCTCTCTTTGCTTTGCAGGACCCATTATCCTAAACTTCCAGGAAAAAGCAAGCTGAGTTGGAGCCGACAAAGCCTGTGAAAACTATATTCACACCTGGAGAGCCCATTATCCCATAAAACTGTTAAGGCCACAGAAACCCAGAATCTATAGCAAACCTGGAGCCCTTGAGCCACCTCAGCTCACAAAGACCTCTCATGCCACCCCCACCCTGTCCTTCACACTGGTTCTCCACTGAATAGGGTTACTCTTGGACCTGATCTTAGAAACTTTGAAAGCAAGCTATAAACTGTTCTTTGGGTTAGCCAGAAGAAATGTGCCCTGTCCTGGAATGGTGTCAAAGGAAAGAAAAATACATGTGAGGCCATGAAATAGGTCCACCAAGGAGGAGCTTTTGATCCCCTATTGTGTGCCCAGGACCTGGAGATATACACACAAGAGCACCAGACTTTGGAGCCATCCTAGCTGTATTGAATCCTAACTTAATGCTTAATGGTTGTATGTCTTGGAAGATCATTTTCCCCCACCCTTGAACTTTAAACTTAAGTACTCTCACTTGAGGTGTATCTGGGTGGAGAGTGTGTGGAAAATGGTGTCCAGAGATACAGGTGGAGAAAAGACACAAAGGTGGCCCCTGAATGTCAAGCTGAGCATTGGAGCTTTATGTGGTAGGACCTTATTTTGACTCCCTTAGAATGCGAGTTCCACAAGAACATCAATCCTGTCTTTTTTTCCTAGCTATATCACCAGCACCTAGCATGGTGCCTAAAATATAATAAACTCTCAAAAATGTTTGTTGAATAATTGAATGAACTGTAAGCTGCTGGAAGGTTTGAAGGAAAGAAGTGGGGTGACCAGATACACAAGGAAAGACCATTTTAGGGGTAGTTATTGAAGATGTATTTAGAAGAGATAAGGCTGGAGGCAAAGAACCTAGTTAGGAAGTTATTACAATATTTCTTGGCCAGGCTGAAAGGTAGGCATACAAGGAATGAGAAAGGGATTCTGACATTGAAATGGGCCATGGCTGTGTATTCCTCTCAGAATGAATGGTAACCTTTCTTCTGGTGGCAGAGGCTGCTAATTTTCAGCTGTTGAAAAAAAGGGTCATCTCTTCCCTGGGGCATTATTTGTGAATAATTCCAGTGGTTTTCCATTCAGCACTGGTGAGATGGTTATCTTGCACTCAAGGCAGAGTACTTCAGGCAGATATTTATATAAGCCCTCACATGTATGGGTGCCTCTCTTGCATGCAGTTTATACATTCCACACGAGAACTCATCTTGTATCAGATGAGGCAAAAAAGCCAGACATTGACGTTGCTTCTGTGGATCTTGTGGTCTGCACAGGTACACAGATAGTGAAGAAAGAAACACAAAATGATAAAATAAGTGCCAAGAAGAAAAAAGAGAGACCACTAAGCCTGTATGAAGGACCAGAGGAGGAACCTAGTTTGGATTACAAAATCAGAGAAAGCCTCGTTGAGAAATTGAGAAGAAATGTGCCCTGTCCTGGAATGGTGTCAAAGGAAAGAAAAATACATGTGAGACCATGAAATAGGTCCACCAAGGAGGAGCTTTTGAGCCCCTATTGTGTGCCCAGGACCTGGAGATATACACACAAGAGCACCAGAGCACCATTTCTGCTGAGATATAAATAACTATTAGGAACTAGTCGGAGGGAACAGCAGATTCTAGGCTCTGAGATGAGTTCAAGACCCTGGGGGCAAGGGAGTGGTCTGTGCCGTTGGAGCCCAGACTGAAGGGTGAGCTGCCCGGGAGACAGAACTTGCCTTCTGATTGGCCCTGAGGGTGGTGGACTTGGCATTTTGTTCCTTGATCAATGGCCTCCATCCTCCCATCACGCTTCCCACAGGTACTGGGTTGAGGAAGAGCGTCCCTAAATGACTACTTGGCTTGAGTCTTAAGCTCTAGGAGTAACCTAGAACCACCAGCTCCAGAAAGATGATTCTCCTCAGAACTGAGGCGAGGGGTGCCCCATCAGAGTCCTGGGTTTCCAGTAGTCACCATTGCTCCAGACTAGCTCAAGCACTGGAAGCCCACGAGGCCCCTTCCCATCCCAGCAGCCCCTGCGCACATCCTCAGGCTCTGATTGGCTCCTGGCAGACTCACGCATGCTCATTGGTGAGCATGTGGAGCGGGAAGCAGGGGAGTGGGGAGGGTTAGTGCTTCTCAGTGAACTGGAATCCGCGCATGAGCACTGGCTGGTGGGTCGTTGGTGAAGCCTGGTGACTCCCAGGCCTCCCAGTGAGCTGGTTGTTAGGCAGCTAACCATTTAGCCTTCCTCTACCTAAGTCACTTCCTGGTGAGTCAGTGGTTTTTTACACGGTTAATCCATGTGTCAGTCAGGGATGAGACAGGGTGTACAGCTCAAGGTGAGACGTTTTAAAGCTCCAACAGTTTATTCCTCTGGAAAGTTCGTTCTCCAGTCAGTGTTCTGTAAGTCGTAGTAAGTCAGCCCATCAGTCCCTCCTCACTCAGCAAAAGTCCAAGAGGACGCTCCATTTTCAAGGAACTAGTCAGGTGGAGATGTGTTGAGGAAGGCTCAGGTTTAAGCTCTTGGAACCCGAACCCGAGATGAAGAGGTAAATTTGGAAAAGGAAAGGTCGCCTATGGAGACAGCCCATGGATGTGCCAGGGCTTGGAGAAGGGCATGAGAAGGGGAAGAGATTGTAAAGCCTGAAGGACCATTACAATCTGGACAATAAGGCCGTCTCGTGTTATGGATGAGGGAAGTGAAGAGAAACCAGAGAGTGGACAATGCCTCGGGTTACCTAATGGTTGCCAGATGGCTGCTCCCCTCCAGTATTACATCCATAGTCCAGGGAAGAAGCAACAAGTGACAAGGAGAAAGTATTGGTGCCAGTATCAGATAAGCAGAATTCCCCAGCGCCCCCAGCAGAGAGCCTCATGTTTGGCATTTTATATTGAGAAGTCTCAACATTTGTGCTTAATAATAAGTCTAGTAAAGTGCAAGGTTTTAATTTTTGCACTGTACATGTGGGAAAAGAGAAGAGTGCAATCCCACAGATGGGTATACATTTAAGAAAACAACGCCCTCAATTACAATGTTTTGTTACCAGAGCAAGAAATTATCAAGTAAGACAACTGGTCAGAATATCATTTTTTATTTGAATATCATTTTCATAAGACATGGAATAATTTGTAATGTCTTTGGAGTCTCATAAGACCACTTTGTTTAAATTGTTCTTTCAAGGGAGGATTTGTATTAACAGAATGAAACAAGTCAGTGACAGTCATGAATATTCATTAAAACACTGTATATTGCAGAGGAGGACATAAATTATATTCTTATAAACATTCTCAGTTTTGCACAGTATCAAATCAGATTCCTTGAACCCTTTTAAAACATGGAACAATGTATTTTGATTTATAGCTGCAGGGGTAGGGAACATTTCCTTCAATTCTTTCTGAGTTGTTTCCTTTATTATAAAAACTTGTTTTTTTTTTAAACTAGGGTTTAGAATTTTAATAGCTCATAAAAAATAGAACTAAAAGAGATATCCAGATCTCAACTGTGATGGCAAAGAAAAAAATGGTGTAAAGGTTAAATAGGCTTTTAGTTGCTGGTAGTAAGTTATTGTCATTTTTTTTATACTTGACTCAGTGGCCAGAACTATGTCACATGGCCAACCTTAAATTTGAAAAGGCAGGGAAGCCCTGACTTGGTGTGGCTCAGTGGGTTAGGTGTCACCTCGCATACCAAAAGGTTGCCAGTTTGATTTCTGATCAGGGCACATTCCAGGGTTGCAGACCAGGTCCCCAGTTGGGGGCATGCAAGAGGCAACCAATCGGTGGTTCTCTTGCACATCCATGTTTCTCTCCCTCTCTTTCTTCCTCCCTTCCCCTCTCTCTAAAAATATAAATAGATAATAGATATAGATAGATAGATAGATAGATAGATAGATATAAAGATAGGGAAATCCAGGGTATTTATTTTTAAAGAACCAGGGACTTGATCACCTGAACAAATTTGAAATAATAAGACACACAGGAGGGTTGACTCAGCTCATGTAGGCAACCCCAAGTCTGCCTGACACGTTGCTGGAAAAGAGATGGACAGATGGGGTCCTGAAGAGTCTGAGAAATGCAGCCTTCTGGTTGTGGGTGTCCTTGAAAGCTACTAGGAGGAAGTTACAATTGACCTGGACTTGGATAAAGTGGTACAATATGAGTGTGAGTGGAGGAGAGAGTTGCATAAGGATGCCATAAAAAAGGGGGTTGGCCTAAATAAACATACAGAAATGGGTATGTACGGAGTATATGTGGAAATGGTGCCTTTATTTCTTCCGCATGCAAAGAATGGCAGAGGTATAGGGCAGGGGGCAGTGGAGATAAGGCAAGTATGGGGCAAAATCGTGGAAAGCCTCGAATGCAAGGCAAGGGAGTTTGGAGTTTATTCTGTCAGCCATAGAAATGCCTTTTAAAAATGCAGATACCTTCAATATGTCCCATCTTCTCCATCCTCCACCTTTGGTCAGCGTTGCAGAGACTCATGGGGACTCTCCTCTGTTCTTGAAGCTCCTGGTGGCTGTTTAAATGAAACTCCTAATTCACAGATGAACAGACCTTAAGGCTGATGGAAGAGACAATAGCCCCTAGTAAGCAGTGAATTTATTTCTACCCTTGCCCCATGTCTCTTACTACTGCACCTCTCCTCATTCATTCCAAATCCTTCTTTCCAGGACATAATGATCTGAGGTCATATTTAGCCACAGCGTAGGTCCTGGTCCTTTCTTGTCCCTGAGATCCTCTCGGTCCTCATGGCACTACCACTGTTATGGTTGGGTAAGTGGAATGAAGGCAGGGTGGGAGGTGTCTTAGGAAGCTAGGAGTGCACTGGGGTGGGGGTGGGGGTGAGTGGTGGTGGAAGATGAACAAGGCTGAGGTGAGGTAAAGGGGTGAGGACCTAAAGAATTAAGTACTTGATGAATTAAGTAACAAAGAATTCCACATGCACATTCTGTGATTGGCATTGTGACCCCCCCACATGTCCCATTTCATCTCCCCAACAACCCCCTGAGGAATTCTTATCCCCATTTCCCAGATGGGGAGACAGGCTTTGGGAGACTCAGGAGCTTGCCCAAAGTCTCCAGCAGTTTCACTAGTGGAACCCAACTCCTGCTGACTCCTAGTACCATCGTAACACCATGCCCCTGACACTCTAGAACCTAGATGACAAGTTGGTCCACATCTGTTGTCTCCACATCATCCTGTATGGTGGGTATTCTTAAACCACATCTTAGAGAATAGACACAGCATGGTGGCCCAGAACCAGGTGTGTCCAGATCCATGGATGTGACATCTTGGACTACCGACATCATATGTGAAAGGCTGGAGGCCAGGCCTGATGCTGCTACCCCTCTGTCTATGACATGGGACAAGGCTCTTCATCTCTCTGAACCTCAATTTACCCCTATGTCTAGGGTAGTAATATAATGAAACCATTTTGAGAATTGCTTATGTTGATTTCTATGAAAGTGCTTTGAAATCTATGAAAACTTACTGGTGGTCTTACTACCATCATTTTAGGGTGTCATTACTAGAAGTCGCCTCAGGAGCCATGAAGTTTACAAGTACATCTATTTTGTACATGAGAGAGTTGTCACCTAGGAAAGGGAAAAAGAAGGGAAAGGAGTAATTGTTCACTAAGAGTGAACAGCTAAGTTACAACCTGCAATTATTATTACAGGGTGTCATGTGCCTCTGTAGTTAATATCTTTAATTCTCACATCATTGCAGCATTGGTATTATTGTACCCATTTTTCTTATTGAGAAGCTGAGTTTCAGAAATGATACAACTAGGCCAAGGTCATAAGATATAGTCCATATGAATAACAAGAACGGCAAAAAAAAAAAAACAAACCAGCAGACTACATTATGTTGGTGCAGTTTGGGAGTCCCCCAGATCATTCTCAGGTTCCATGATTCACAGAAGGACTCGCATATTCACAATGACAGTTCATTATAGCAAGAGAATAGAGACTAAAATCAGTAGAGGGAAGAGGCACCTAAGGCAGGGTCTAAGAGAGACCAGGCATGAGCATCCAATCGTCTCTCCCAGTAGAGCTGAGCAGGTGCTGTGTACCTCTCCCACAACAAAGTGTGGCAACATGCACAGTATTGCCAAGCAGGGAAACTCACCGAGCCCCAGTGTCCAGGGTTGGTCGTGGGGTTCTGGTCCTACAGGCATGGCTGACCACTCCCATGCCTCAGCCCCTTAGTGTCCAGCCCCTCCAGAAGTCATGATGATCCCATGTGCCCCAAGATCCCCACAATCAATCACATTATTCGCATATACTGTCTGCTTGTGCCCCAAGGCCTCAGGTAAACCAAGACATACTCATCAGGCAGGACATTCCAAGGGTTTCAAAGTCCCCTCCCAGGGTCTGGGCAATGGCCAAACCCTTCTAGGTTAAGGTGAATCCTTTAATGCATGGTTGGGATACTGGGAGAGACTGGGAGAGTTCATTTTTCAACTTGAATCTCTCCCCACAGGGTTACTTTCTTGTGTTCTGATGGAAGTCACGAAGATGCCAGTGGAGGAGGGCCTGTGCACGCTAGTCCCTTGCAGATTAGAATTTCTCAAAGAATCACTAAACAATTCCATGATCACAGGCTACTGGATCAATAAAAATATTAGCTCCGCTGTATCTACAAGTGAACTTAGTGCTGCCATAGGTGATAACACCAGTGAAAGATTCCACGTTATTTGGAATCTTGAAGAACAAGACTGTACCCTGCTGACCCACAATGTATTCAGAAGGGACAACATGACATACTTATCCTCAGCAGATCAAGAAGAACAAAAGAGTACCTTACTGAGGGAGAATATCACACTCTTCCTGCCAGGTGACATTCAATCTCATGTAATGGGTGGTTTGGAAAGAAGGAACTACAGTAGGGGTTTGGTAATTGTGTGGTTTTTACCTCACAGGGCACTGGGTTTTACAAAATCCTAGTAATTTACAATAATACAAAGATACAAGTACAGTTGCAACTTAATTTTTCTGAATAGAAATTGCAAAGAGAGAGGAAGTGACTTACCTGGAAGCATCCAACCAATAAGAGATGGAGGCATAAATGATCACAGATCAGCCAGAAAGGGCAGAGCCTCTTGGAAGAATTAGATGGGGAGGGAAGGAGGCAGAGTAGGAGCTGGCCCTAGGAAGTCTAGGCCAGGGGACATACAAGGGATCACAGGCAATCTAGATCCTTAGGAAATTTACTCACTCTCAGTCTTGAAAGTCCAGGATTCAGGCTCAAGTTCTGCCACTTCAAGCAAGTCTTTCCAGTGTCTCACTGAGACAATGGGGTATGCCCCATCCTTGCAGAGAAGGGAAATAAGCTTATGAAAAGCCACCCAATGATAACAATCCCCCGTCCCAATAGATTGGAGGAATGGGGGAGGGGTACCAAGTGAGCTAATGGATGGGAAAGCACTTTGTAACCTGAAAACCCTAGGTATCTGTGAAGTATCCATGAGGGTCATTCATCCCCGAGGTTTGGGTACAATACAACTCTCTCCTTCAGACTGGACACAGAAACCAGAGCTCTACATTCCAGATATTCCTGTGGCTGGGAAGCCTGTGGCCTTCACCTGTACCATCAGAGGCTCCTGCATAGAAACCAAAGCCCTCTTCCTCTCCTGGAAAGAACACACTAAGTCCTTCAACACAGATGGCTCCAGAAACAACTCCTCCTCTTCTTCAGTGCTACACATCACCCCAAAGCCTGAGGACCATGACACCATGCTGCGATGCCATTTGAACTTCTCCCTACCTAACTTGACCAGAATCGCCAAGTTTCCGCCAATCAGTGAGTGCTAGTGGGCAAGGGAAGATCCAGAGTCTGAAAGAAATGATGAACCCAAGAGAAATACTTGAGTACTTGAATCCTTGTAGGAAGGGAAAGGGAGAAGTCAGAGGAGCAGCCACATCTTCCCCTGGCTTCTGGGGCTGGAAGATCACAGGTAAGAACTGAGCCCAAGTTTGAGACAAATGAGGAGAGAGGATAAATTCCAGCCCTTCTGAGCTCCTGGAAAGTCTTATTGAAGCTCCTGTTTTGCATCATAAATGAGGAGAAGGCTGGGTCCTGGGGGAAGTGGAGAAGGGAAACCAGGATGCTTTGTTGACTCCTGGCCCCCCTCCCCACAGTTCCTACCATGCTGTTCTATCACATCTGCTCCTTGGAGAAGATTCTGAAGTGCAGCTGTTCCTTCTATGGTATCCCCACACCCATCGTGCATTGGCTCATGGAAGGTGTTCTTGTGAGTGTGAAAAACATGAGTAACATCCTTCAGGTGACTACCAACATAACTGCCCCCTGGGCCAACAGCACCATCCACCTGCTCGGGAAGCCAGAAACAGTCATGAACCTCCATTGTGTGGCACAGAACAAATATGGAAACCAGAGTTCAACTGTCTTCCTGATACCAGGTAAGCATAAGGACTCTGGTAGCTGGGATAGAATGTCAACAACCTAGGGACTGGGATGAGGATGGGCACAGGGACAAAAAGAAAAATAGTATCTCAGACTTCACAGCAGTAGGAAAAAAAAAACATTCTCACTTCTCTCTGATTCCAGATGAGAGTTCAGTTCCCAAAGTGTTCATGAAAGGGCTAATCCAAGGCATCGTGTATGGAGTCATTGTTCCAGCACTACTCTTCTTCTTCCTTGTTCTTCTTGTGTGAGTACCAAGTTAAAATCCATCAGCATGCCTTTCCCGAAGTGTACTATATTTAGTTTTGTTCTTTATGTCCTTCCTTATCAGCCTTCCAGTTTATTCTACTGTGTCTGCTCTCTTGGTATGGACTCATATCACTAAGTTGCAGTCATTCTTCTTTTTCAATATTAGCATGTAAGGCTATAAATTTCCCTCTGAGCATAACTTTAGCTGCATCTCACAAATTTTCATACCAAAAATTTTATTATCACTTAGTTAAAATATTTTAATTTCGGTTATGACTTTCTGACCCAAAGGTATTTTTAGACACATCAAATTTTTCTAATAACCTTCATTTCTTTATTTCTACCTTAAACCCAGTAAGTGCAGAGAATATAGACTATGCTTGATTTTATTTTTAATTTTCTTTGTGGCACAATTTTTATTTGGTTTTTATAAACATTTCACGTGGGCTTGAAAATAATGTGTATTCTATATTTGTTGAACTTGGTGATGTGTGTGTATATATATAAATAATTGCCTTAAATCAAGTTCATTAATCATGGCACTTAAATCTTCTCTAGCTGAGCTGTGACTTGTGCTTGGTGAGCCTCTCTACACTTAATCTCCCATTCCTGTTCCCTTCTCTCACCTGGCTGATGTTTACTCATCATTCAGGACTCGGCTCACAGCTCCTCCATCATGTGCTCCAGGAAGCTTTTCCTGGCACCTGGGCTGAGTGGCCTCTGAAGGCTCCCATAGCCATCTGAGCTTTGTGGTATTCACACTATTTTCACGGTATGTGACTAAGTGTGACTATTTTTTGTTTGCTGTTATTTATATTTGTTTGGCCTCTTTAACCTGTGCTTGTTGGTGTCTTTTTATCAATTCTGGAAAATTCTCAACCTTTGTTTCCTTATATGTTGCCTCTGCCCTTCCCTTTCACTATGGGGTTTTCATTAGATTCTTGTCAAACTTTCTTTCCACCCTTTTTCATCTTATCCTGTAGTCTTGAATTTTCCAGGGATGTAGACAATTAAAAGCATGTACAAGGAAGATACTAGGAGAACATTTCCCCTTCAGTGTTTCCCTCTGTGGCTGGGGTGGAGCATCAGTACTTCCCAGAAATGCTTCAGCTTTCCCCTAGTCAGCCCTCTCCAGCATAGTACTCTGTGAGTATTGTAAATGTGTCTCTTTTTTTTTTTTTCACAGCTCCCTTATCTCCCCTCCTCCCCCTACTCTCAGGAATAAGGTTTTCCCACTTAACAGGAAAAAAGCAACTCCCAACATCTGCAAAGTTATTACCACTGGTGCCAGTGATTCACTCCTTGTCTTTTTCAGAGAAAGAGGCATTCCTCTTTCTGTCTGAAGTTAGTCCCACCTCTTTTACTTGGGAATCTGTCTCCTCCACACCCCCTCAATCATCCCTTCTCTCTCCTAAATTTTCATTCATTCTTTCTTTACTGCCTCTTTCTCTGAAGAAGATAAATATGCCCGAATCTGTCCACCTGAGCCCTACAAACTCCCTCTATGCACCATCCAACATTTTATTTTGAGAGAATAGCTTACACCCACTTCCTGATTCTTGTCGCCCTTACATTCTTCAGTCTGCTGCGCTCGCCTCTCCAGTACTGTACCATCAAGTGGCGCTGTCTAAAGCAACCAGTTATCCTCCTCCTCCAGACCCCATAACAGATGTTCTCTGTCCCTCGTGTTCATCTTGGGCTGACATTTATGATCTGGGTGGCTGGGGTGAGGCCCTCCTACCTAGTGGCTCCTTTTTACAGTGAAGGACTTTGCCAGGGCCACCTGCTGAAAGTGATGTGGGTGAGAGCAGCAGGGGTGAGGGATAGAGAATCCAAGAAGGGTGGTGCTGGTTGGGGGGGTGGGGGTTGCAATAGCCACTGAGGAGAAAAAATGGGACAAGGAAAACAAATGGCAAGCAGTGGCAAAAGTCCAGTTGTGATAGGAGGTTATTAATTGTTAATGGCACCAACTGTCATTGCTCTGGGAAGTTTCTTCCAAGCTGTGGTTGTTGGAAGATAAAGAGCAGATGGTGGCATTGATCTAGGCTTGGGTCTTTGCAGGCAGAGTATCATGGAAGGCTGTTGATGTGGGCAAGGAAGGAGGTGTGGACACTGGAAGGAGTGAACACTTTGAGTGGGTAGCTCTCTCTATGCAGTGGGGTAAGGAAGAGAGGAAGAGAAACCAAGATAGATGCTGGAGAATATGATGCTGTGGGATTGAAGCTTAAAGCTGTGAGATCAAAGAACAGGTACAGGAGACTGGAAAGAGAGCACAAGAAAATGGTGTGGAATAGAAAAAGTAGGCAGATCATGAGATGTTGGGATTTTAAATTTCAGAGGTGGAAGAGTTTGGGGAGATAATGGACCCTTGGCAGCTAAGGGAGACAAGTTGCATTAGTCAGGACGCTTCCAGTTGTGAGCATCAAGAGCAGAACTCTGCAAGTTCAAGGAAAAAGAGAACAGTTCTGGTTGCCTGTTGCTATGTCACTATTCCCAAACTTAGTGACTTTAAGCAACAATTGTTTTAGTGTTTCTCATAATTTCATGGATTGGGAGTTCAGGTAGGGTCCAGCTGGGTGAGCCTGCTGCTTCTTGTGGCATCCACCTGGCAGTATCGTGAAGTCACTTGGTAGTATTCAGCTAGCAGCTGGGCTGGGCTGAGCTGGGCTGGAGGGTTCATCATGCCTTCGCTCACAATGTTGGCATTCTGATGGGGGTGGGGGGCAACCACAAGGCTGGGCTCGGCTGGACCCCTCTCCCTTTCTGTATAGGATCAGGGCCTCTCATCTCCTCCAAGGCAGAAGTTGCCAGTCACTCCTAAGGCTAGACCTGCAATTGACCGAACATCACTTCCACCATATTCTGTCAGTCAGAGCAAGGTCCAAGCGGAGAGGAAATAGACTCTATCTCTCCAGGGGAGGAGTGCCACAAATCCACAGCCATTTTTAATCTGCCACAGGAACATACTGACCACACGATATGTGTAGGACTTAAACAACAAAGACATTTCTCACAGCTGTGGAGGCTGGAAGTCCAAGATACCAGCAGGTTTGGCTTCTGCAGAGTCCCCTCATGGCTTGTAAATGGCCACCCTCTTGCTGCCTCTTTACATGGTTACCCCTCTGTGCATACATGCCCTTGGTGCCTCTCACTCTGGTTACAGGACACCAGTCATATTGGATTGGGGCCCCAGTTAACAACCTCCACTTCATGTAATCACCCCTCAGAAGGCCCTATGTCTCCAAGTACACTTGACCCTTGAACAACACATGTTTGACCTGTGTGGGTCCACTTATAAGCAGCTTTGCGACTGACCCACATAGTTCAAACCCACATTGTTCAAGGGTCAACTGTCGCACGGAGCAGGGCTCATCCATAAGACACCATTTAACCTTAATTTCCTCTTTGAAGGCCCCACCTCCAAATTGTTACATTCAGAGGTACTGGGGGTTGGAACTTCAACACAGGAATTGGAGGGGAGGGGCACAATTCGGCCCATCACAGGGAGTATCCATATGTTAGGCATGACTGGATCCAGGCACACAAACTGTGTCCACCAGAGTATTGCTCCATCTCCGGCTTTGCTGCTGCAGCGTTGACTTGGTTGGTCTCTGGATGTTCCCTCCACCTAGTGGGCAATGTGGCCCACAGCAGCCCCAAGTTCACAGCCTCCTATCTTGGAAACTAGCCAAAAGAAAACTTGTCTTTCTCTCTGGTGTATATATCCACCCCAGAGGTAACTCTGATGGTCCCTGCTTGAGTCTCAGGCCCATCCTGGACCAATGGCCATGTGCAGGTGGGCCAGGTACTTTGATGAGCTGGCTAGCCTGAGTCTGCATATCCTGCCTTGTGCGTTCCCATGGAAACCACAAGAAAAGCTCCTCCCCATAGTTCCTCCTCACTCCTCATGCTTCCTGACCAACTCTGGTGCTTCCCCATGTGGCCCTGCATGGTATGGCTGCCCCCTCTTCAGGGAAATTGGGGGTAACAAACTGTCTTTTCCATAGCGGTTGTCTCCTGATCTGTTGGCTTCACCATAGCCGCATACAAATAAGATCCCAGGTGCATGTTAAAACAGATCTGGAAGAGCCAGACTGAGCAAAGCAGGGGGACCCCTGGGCAGGTCCGCAGTTGCCAGGGCAATGGAGGAAGGCTCTGTAATCCACGAAATGCCCACACAACACAATGCTGCACAGCTGGGAAGATGCAAGAAGCTCTTCGTGGACTCGTATGCACAAATATACCAGAAATAGAAAAAGAAAGAAGAAAGGTACCAAAAAAGATTTTTCCTAAGGAAAACATTTCCTGTTCATACCGGGACACAAGAAGACTGGGAGAAAAGCAGAGGAAAGGCACAGTGATGAAGGGCCACCAGGCTGGAGGGCTGAGACTTTGTCCTGGGAGCCATGGGAAAGAAGATTTGTGGTCAAGGGAGGGACAGGGTCAGCTCTGGGGCAGGGGGCCAGGAAAGAGGCTGGGAAGAGGATCCAGGCCAAAGATATGTACCTGTACCCCCATTTGATGAAGGGAATGAAGGGCTGGTCACAGAACCTGCAAAAGCAGGGAAACTCAGTTTCTGACCTCCAGCCCCAGGGCTCTGCTTGGTAACAGGAAGCAGGGGTGGGGAACTGATCACAGCATTAACCACAAAGTTCATTGTCTTAGAATGAAGATGCTTAAGCAGTGGGCGAGGCGTCAGATCCCCAAGGAAGAAGAGGCCCTGATCTTTGAGAAACCAGAGCTGCCAGGGGAGCCAGAAACACCCAAGAAGACTGAAGCTGAAACTTCACCAGTCTCGGCTGGAGGTAAGACCCGGGGACTGTGGGAGCTCAGGCTGTCTACCGGTCAGGCTGCTGCAGCACCCGGGCCACCAGGGCCACTCTTGCAAAACAAAGGACTCCCAGGCACCCCTGGACCCTCCAACCCAGAGCCCCAGGGCTGGAACCCAGAGGGTGTATGCTTGGGGCAAGCTCTCCAGCTCATTCCGATGCATGATCCCAGCACAGAGAACCAGGGCTGGGCCTTAGCCTCTTTCCGGTTCTTCAAGCTGAGCTCCCCTTCCAGCAGCCCAGCCCGTCCCACAGAGGAGGCCACTTGGTGCAGGTAGCCATGGCTCTGCCAGGACAAGATAGCACAGACTAGGAAGAGAGAGTTATTACTCTGCTCAGGCTGCAGTTACAAAGTACCACGGACTGGGTAACCTAAACAACAGAAAGGCGTTTTGGTGTTTTTGTTTTTATTTTTTGTTTTTTTGTTTTTTCATGATTCTGGAAGCTAGAAGTCTGAGATCAAGGTGTTGGTGGGGCTGGTTCCTCCTGAGGCTTCTCCCCTTAGCTTGCAGATGGTGGCGTGGTCCTGAAAGTGTGTGTCTGTGTCCTAATCTCCTCTTGTTGTAAGGAAATCAATCCAACCGGATGAGGGCCCACCCTAATGACCTCATTTTACCTTAATTATCCCTCTAAAGGCCCTGTCTCTGGATACAGTCACATTCTGAGGTCCTGGCGTTAGGGCTCACCATATGAATTTGGAGCAGGAGGTGGGGTGGGGAGGGACGCAACTCAGCCCATAACAGAGGCTTCTGGGAGGTGGCTGGATCCCACCATTTGTGGGAGGCCTGGAGAGGGGAAGGGACTTGCCCAGGGCAGAGAAACATCAAGACCTGGTTCTCCCTCAGTCTAAGGTGAGAAAGGAGGCTCCAGGGTGGATGGTGACCAGCTTGTGGTTTGCAGACATGTCAGCGAGGACCTGCCACTGCCAGACACTCACCATTCACCAGGCAGACATCCCCTGAGGCTACACCCTGCTCCCTGCCCTCCGGAGCAGGTGTGAATACTGAGCACCAGGAGCACCAGGAAATGGACTATTGCTGTTGCACCGGCCATGGGGGGCATTGTGAACCAGAGTGACAGTGACTCTCCTACAGCCTCCAGGAAAACCATGGATCACATCCAGCCTCCGCATTCTACAGTGAGAGAGACTGAGACCCGTAGGAAGGAAGGGGCTGAAACATTAAAAAAAAAGGACTTCTGTCTTTGGGGACATTGGGGCTCCTGAGACCCCATCCTCCACACTCAGCTTTGCAAACAGAGAAACTGAGGCTCACAACGCCTCAGGCCACACAGCAAGATTGTGCCCTGCTCAGGACCTCTGAATCCTAGGTCCCTGGTCATCTTCTCCCGACCCTATAAGACTCTAGTGCAGGGGCTGTAAACTCAGAACTCCACAGGGCCAGGCAGGTAACAAAACGAGTGCAGGAGGCCTGGTGAGTCCATCCGGAGAGCAGGCACCCCACCTGACGGGGGCGCCCAGCTGCAGTGAACTCTGCTCTCATTTCCCCCCCACCCCTGCCTTTGCCCTGCTGCCCACCTCCCAGCAGGAACAGGTCTCTATTGCCAGATCTGACTTTTTTTTTTTAAAGGAGAATCCAGAGATTCAGGTTTCAGTGTGAAATCTCTGGACTCAAACATGTTAATAATTAAAGCCCTGTTGTTAAAAGCAGTGTGGATCCCAGAGAAGCCTCTCATTTGCAAATCTGATTAGAAGCACAAATAGGAAAGGGACACCCTCTCTCCAAACCCATGTCCTGCCAAAAAGAGGTGTCTTTATTCAGAATGCAAACCTCTTGCCAAGTGCAGATGGAATCCCCAGATCCTGGGCAGAGTCTGCTTGGGTGTGGAAGGGTAAGGAAGTTTCCCCGGTGGAGAAGGATGCTCCAGGTAACTCAGTGCCCCCTCCACAAAAAAGAAAAAAGAAAAACCCGGCCCTAGCAAAGCTTACATTCTGGAAGTCAGACGTGAAGGAGGGGCATGATTGAAAGTAAGTGAACACATGAAATAGGAAATAATAGAGACTAGGGAGAAAGCAAAACAGAGGTGTGACCAAGATACTGTCTTGGAAGTGAGGGTTCCTTTGCAGAGCCCAGTCAACAAAGGCTTGTTAAAGGGGAGACCTAAATACTAAGAAAGAAGCTGGTGCCAATCCAGCAAGAAGAACACTGCAGAAGAGAGGGCAGCCCTGGGGCTGGAGTAAGTTTGGCCTGTTCAAGGGAGAGAGAGAAAGATGGAGCAGCTGGAGCTGAGTGTCTGAGGCAGGGCTGTGCTCAGGGGCTGTTGATGGAAGGTGGTCGGGGTGGGGAGACCAGGGCTTTGGCTGCTGTAGTCAGAGCAGCCCTACAGGGGCAGATGGTGACAGCTCAGAGCAAGGTGGGGGGAGGGGTAGAGGACAGAGCTGAGATCTGTTTAAGAGGCAAAGCCAGCTCCTCTAGCAGACAGACTGAATGTGGGGGGGCGGGGGGAGTGGATTGAGCATGGATATGCTTTTGAGGTAAGACAGCGCCCATGGGGCGGCTTTAAAGGTTCCTGCCTCCAGCCTCCCCAGCCATGGAGCAGGCTCAGAGACTGTTCGCCTGCCTCTGAGGCCTGTGTGAGGGACAGGGACAGGGACACTTAACCTGGCGGGCCAGGAAGGACTGTGCCTAGTAAATGGATGCGTGGTGGGCCCAGGAGGAAAAAAGGAACCGCCGGTCGTCCAGGTGCTGGATGGGGTGTTTTGGAGGTGGTTCCACCTTGCAGGGGAGGACGCTGAGGTTCTGGGAAGAGAAGTGACTTGTCCAGGGTCACAGAGCCAAACCCGTGAAAGAATGGGGGCGGGAGGGGGAGGTGTTGCACCTAAGCCTTGAACTACCAGCTCCTCCCCACTCCCAGCCCCCAGATTGGGTACCCCCGTGCCTTCCCATTCCCTTGTCATACTGGGGCTGAGCAGTGGGTTGGAAGGAAGGAGAAAATTTCATCCCTAAAGTCAGTGTTATTCATGGAAGTAGATAAGCTGAACTCTGATCCACAGGAAAAGGAGGCCGCGGGGTGGGGGGGCCTGGACCCCTGGGTCGGAGGGGGAGGGACCGGGGTCCTGGACCCCTGGGTCTGAGAGGGGGAGGAACAGGAGCCTGGACCCCTGGGTCCGAGGGAGGACGACATTGGGACTGAAGCAGGAAGGAGGTGGGCTTCAGGAGAAGTGTCCCCGACCCAGGGTTGCGGGGATCGAGGGGGGCGGGCCCAGGACTCCGGGGGCGGGCGGGAGTAGGGCCGGGCCGCAGTAACAAAGGCCTCTCCCTCCTACAAGCAACCCCCCTCGGCCCCGCCTCCCCAGCCCCCCGCCTGCCCTGATTGGCCGGCCTTCCTGCCCGTCAGCGCCGCCCCCCTCCCTGGGTCTGCAGCAGCTCCGGCCGCCTCGTCGCGCCCCCCCAGCCCCTTCCCCCCGCCCCCGCCGCCCCCCCGGGCCGGTGCAGCCGCTGGCGGGGTCCCCCTCCCCCTCCCCCTCTCCCCCCAGGACCTGCGTGCCCCGGGACGGCCCCCCCTTCCCCCTCCCCCTTCGCGCCGCTGCCGCCGCCGCGATGCCCCCCCCTGCGCCCGGGGCCCGGCTCCGGCTCCTCGCCGCCGCCGCCCTGGCCGGCCTGGCCGTCATCAGCCGAGGTACCGCAGCGCCGGGGGCGGGGGCTCGGCCGGGACGCCGGGGTCCCTGGCGGGGACAGGGGACGGGAGGGGGGCTGCATCCGTGGACGGGGAAGGGGAGGCCCCCAGACGCGAGGTCTGGGCCCCGGAGCGGGGGCTGCATCCCCGGCCGGGCTCGGGGTCCTTGGACGAGTGGGTGCGTGCCCCGGGGCTGGTCCGCGCCCTGGGCTGGAGCCTGGGCCTGGAGGCGGAGGTCTGCTCCTCCCGGTCAACCAGGGAGAGGGTCGCGGACACCGGGCCCCGGCCTGAGGGCGGGAGTGTGCGGCTTCGGACAAGGAGGGGGGACGCGACGCTGAAGGAAGGGGCTCCGGGCAGGAGCTCTGAGCTGAGTTGGGGTGTAGGGGGAAAGGGATGCCCCCTCGAGGGTCGCCTCTCTGCGTGGAGATGGTCCCTGAGGGGGTCCTGGCCTGAGGGCCAGGGTGGGTGTTTGTGTGGGCAAAAGCGGAGGGATGGCGTCTTCCCCGGGTCAGTATAGGGAGGGGGCAGGGGTGTCCAGAGACCTCAGTCCCAGGGCCAGGAAAAGGGGGGCGGGGGCGGGGGTCTGGTGTCTCAGCTAGAAAGAGGCTGGAATTCCCCATCTGGGTCACACAGGTTGAGACAAAGTGTTGGTATTTGGGGAGTTGCAGTTATGTGGGGGAATGGGGATCCAGAAAGTTGGGGTGCTGAGCTACGGATTCAGATGTGGGGAGCTCTGGCTGAATGCCTGGGCTCCCTGGGGCTGGACTGGAGCTTGAGCACCGGGCAGATTGAGATGGAAGGAAAGGACTAACACAGGGTCAAAGGGTGAACAGCCTCCCAGTGGGGGAGGGGGCTGCGGGGTCGTCTACAGAGAAGGAAGGGGAGAATGGAAAGTGGGGGCCTCAGGGGGTGCACCGGGCAATCTCTGGATGGAGGATGTGTAGCTAGACCTTGTGTTTTCCCAGCGGGGGGGCTGCAGCACCGACGGTCCACGAGATGACCCCCTCGGGGGGGGAGGGGCAAGCAAGGACGCGGGAGACAGGGAAGAGTGTTAATTAAGTGCTTCTGGAGGATTCCCCCGGGCCCTGCCTCCAAACAAGGGTCACAGAGTCAGGGACACAGTCGGGGACAAGCGAGAGCCCCCGCCAGTCTGAGTGAGGCTGCTGTTGTTCTGCGCCTCCCGCCCACACACACCGGGTCCGGCACAGCCTCGTAGACACCGACACTGAGTCCAACTAGGAGCGCACCTGCAGCCGCCCACAGTCACCCCACCACTGCGGCTCCCCGCACGCAGGTCAGGGGTCAGCCAGTGCCCGCAGGACGCAGGCTGGGGCCCCAGGGGGTCCTGGACTTTGTCTCTTCCTGGTGCCCATGGTCTGAGCGCTCCTTCCCCTGAGCTGTCTGACTCACTGTCTGACTTTCTGACCACCCGCCTGTGTCTCGCTGTCTCTGTCACTTGTCTGTGTGTCTCTCTAGGCGTCTCAGCCACTTCCGGAGGCTCCCAGGCTCTGGGTGACATTCCCGGTGTCTGTCTCAGGGTCTCTGTCTCTCCACCCCTGCTGGTCTCAGCACAATTTCACATCTGTCCCTCCCTGCCTCTGGAGACGCTTCCTGTTGTCACACCACGTGTGTGTCTCTGTCCCTTCCTGGCTCTCTCATGCCGGCCTTGGTCCTCATTTACTTGTGGGAATTCATCAACACCTCTCATTGTTCTCCCTGTCCTTTCCTTGGCCCTAGCCTTCTCCCTTCACCTCCCCCTACACTCTCTCTCTCTCTTTATGCCCAAGGTAACTTCCCACTTTCCACTTTTCAGGACCCAAGACATCCTGCTGTGTGCACAGCCTGGGCTGGCAGCTTAGTAGAGCCGGGAGGTGGCCCATGACCTAGGCTGGGTGTTTCCCCATCTCTGGGCCTCAGTTCCCCACTTCTGAACGCTGCAGCCGGGGAGAGGGGCCTGGTGAGCTGGGACAGAAGCAGAAGTGAGAAAGGCAGTCAGTTGCACCTGCCTGCCTCCCTGCTGAGAAAAACCTGATGGGAGGAGGTACACAAAATTGGATCTTCCCTCTTCTGTTTTCAGAATTGCAGGAGGAATTCCTGAGGGTTACCAGTCCTGTATAGCACAGCGAACCTGATCCCCCTCCCCAACCTGCTCTCCGAGTACAGCCCCTCTCACTTAGACATAGTGAGGCCCCCAGAGTGCCAGATTGGGAAGGGGTTGGTTTGTGTGTTGATGCTTTTCCCAAGATAGAAACAAAATAAATCCATTTCTTTGCACTTGGCTTTTTTTCTACCTCTCTGGCATCCATAGATATCGTTCTATCTTTGATTTTTTTTTTTTTTTTTTTTTTGGCCTATGGGACAGTTCCTGAGTGCACTGGCTGGTGGTGAGGCCTTGCTGGATGGAGAGAGCAGGGCGGACCTAGGCATCGGACCCAGGGTCCATCCGTCTTGTCTGGACTGTGGTCCCTGCTCATCTATTCCCTCTGCACATATTACTGAGCACAGTGTCTATTCTGGGCACAGTGGGTCTGCTGCATATCACAGACAGATGACGTCATTGCCCTCGCAGAGCTGAGATCCCAGTGGGACAGAGAGAGAGAGCAAAAAACTGAAACAAAATCTAAAAACAAGCCAGCAAGTAAATAGGTAATTTCAGAGAGTGATGGGTAATGGGAAGAAAATTAGGGACAAGCTGGCTGTGTGGGCTCTCAGGTAGTCGAGGGAGCAGTGGAGAGTGCATGCAGTTCAGGCAGAAGGAAGTGGAGAGGTCCGCCTTCAGAAGACCCTGAGGGAACAGCAGAGGCAAAGGCCCTGGGGTTGGAACCAGTGGAAATTTCCAGTGCCCTTGGCACAGATGATTCAGACTCTGGGCATCAGTGATGCAAAGACCCCTGGCCTTCCAAAGTCAGTAATTTCTAGAAAGAGGGGTCAGGGGCTCTCCCATGGCAGCCAGGCCAGGACCCACCCCATGCACTGCTCTTCCCCTCCTAATGTGTCTCCCCACCCGCTCAGGCCAGCCACACTACTGCCTCTTACTCACACACATTCCTGGGCTTCCTGGTCCCCTTCTGTGGGTTTCAGGATGGTGGAACCCGAGCACCCCCCCATTGGAGGGTCCCAATTTTGCCTAAGTTCCTTCCAGGGGTGCCGGGAGATTTCTACTTCTCACTCAAGGTCACCCAGCTTGTTAGAAATCCCCCTCTCTCTCAAGAGAGGGGAACTCACCCCTCTTCAACCCTCATCCCTAGATTTATCAGACAGGTGTGAGGGCTGCTAGTTGGAACTGGCAGGGACCCATGGGACCCGTCCAGTCACCACTGACCCCGGACAGGCTGGCATCTGCCCCATAATCACCCCACCATGAGACTGTGGGCAGGTACTTAACCGCCAGGCCCTATACTGTTACTTGAATGACCTCCTTTCATCCTCCTTCCGCAACCTGAAGAAGGAGGCACGATGATGATCATTCCCATTTAGAGGTGGGGAAACTGAGTCTCAGGGAGGTGAAATAAGTCTGTGCAATGCAGAGGCAGAGTGGAGATTTGAACCTGGGCAGCCCACTCAGTCCATTCCTTTTGGCACCTGCTTATGCTAGCATCAGAGCAGACGCTGACAGGGCATCTGAAGGATCACCAACCTCAGGGGTGGGAGCTGGGCACAGAGCAACTTACAACCCAGACACACCCTGCCCTTCCCGAGCCCCACCCCACCCCCACCCCTGGGGAGACTGACCTCGAACCAGGGATAGCAAGAGATTCTTCCTATAAAAAGAAGGTGCTATTCTGAACAGCTAGCATTTATTGGGCCCTTTCTGCATGCTAAGCACTGAGCTAAACATTTTGCTAGCGTGTTCCTGTGGAATCCCCCACAAAAACCCTCAGAGGGAAGAATTCTTATTTTTCTCTCTTTTACACATCGGGGAGCTGAGATCCAGATTGTGCAGGGGTGGGGGAGTCACCCAGCCAGGAAATGATGGGGCAGACATTTCATTTCCCAGCTCAGGCTCCGCAGGGCTTTCTCATCCAGTCTATAGACATCGTCTGTTCCCTCTATGAACACTTCCCTGCTCAGAGCTAAACCCAGCTCCCGGGAACACAGCCAAGATTTGGGCCCTTGGGGAATTCTGGGGCAGGTAGGGACACTGTCACAGCTGAGTCAACATGTACCCATTAGAGAGAGTGGAACTGTGCACTCAAACAGTCAGGGAGAGTCCTCCTGGAGGAGGGGGCATTTGAGTTTGGGTCTTGAAGAATGAGTAGGAGTTCAAAGGCTTGAGAAGCATGTGAAAGGCATCCATTTATATTCATTCATTCAACAAATATTTCCCAAGGCCTTCCAGGGCCAAACCCTGGGCTGGAAAATGCTAGGGATGCAGACCTGAGTCAAACCCAGGCTCTGCCCTGGAGAAATTTGGGAATGCCCTCAGCCAGGCCCAGAGCTGGGCATGCTGGGAACGCAGATAATGGTCTGCCCCAGGCTCTGCTTTGGAGGAGCAGGTTCGGGAGGCAGTTGACCTTGATCTAAGGTGCCCTGGGCTGATAGACACAACCTCTCCCAGGAAAGGCCCCGCTCTATGAGGGCCCTGAAGAAGAAGTGTTTGATGAGAAACTATGAGTCAGAGGGATGGACAGTGCTGGGCCCACATGCGCCAAGGGAGATGAGGCAGGGGAGTGATATCAGAACCCCGGACACCGGGCATAGGGTCAGGGCACTTCTGTGTGTTGGAAAGATCCCTCTGGCAAGGGGTTTCTCTGTATCTCTGCCTGCTGGGACGTTTGGTTAGGGCCTTGGATATGGGTGTGGGGTCCACTCCTCACCCCACCGCCCTGGTCTGTGGGCCTAGTTCCCATGGCCGCTCCTGCCTGGGGGCAGGGCCTGAGCCCAGGAGCGCTGGGTTCCTGGATGCTTGTCCAGCACCTCGGACAGCTCCCTCCTCACCCCAGGCTGGGTCCCCTCCTTTCAGCTGAGGCCGCAGCTGTCACGGGTGGGAGGGGAGTTTGTTTGGCCCCCTAAGGGGCATTTAGCAATGACTGGAGGCATTTTTGGTTGTCACCCCGGTGCAGTGGGAGGAGCTGCTGGCCTCTGGAAGGTCAAGGCCAGAGGTGCTGCCGCACATTCTGCACAGCACCGGACGGCCCCTCCCTGAAGAAGGCTCCAGCCCCACACGCCAGAGGTGCCGAAGTGGAGGAGCCCTGGCCCAGGATCCGTGTCACCAGGAGTGTGACAGCTCCTGTGGGATGCCTGTGTGTGATATGATTGTAGGTGACAGCGTGACTGTGCGCCCCATTCTTGGCTCACAGCAGCCCCTTTGTATTTCAGAGGCTGTGATGGTGTCGCTGTGTCATTGCACAGGCTGTAGCTTCAGGCACGAAATCCCATAGTTGGGGTGGGGACAAGCCTGGCCCTTGGGCTGGAAAGGTTGTGTGTGTGTGTGTGTGTGTGTGTGTGTGTGTGTGTAGATGGCCCCCTGGGTAGGGCTGTGACGGTGTGCAGACTTTGCACCTGCATGTAGGAGGCTGTTGGTGTCAGTGTACAACTGTATTGTGCTGTACGTGGTGGGGTGACTCAGTGTGTGACGCTGCTTGGCCTGGGGCTGTCCCTTCTGCCTGACCATGACAACAGCAGTGCTCCTCAGAGAGACTTGTCTTTTCTAAGTGACCTTCTGCTGGGTGGGTGTTGTGGGCTGTGTTGTCACCCTGAGTGTGTGTGGGCCTGTTCCTATGAGCAGGGCCCATTGCCATGCATGTGACTGAGTGTGGAACTCTTTCCTGGCCTGGAGCTGGCTCTGTGTGTCCTTTCTGGACCCTGGTGGCTGTGCATGTGTGTCTGTCTCCTGGCTGTCCCCTGCTGTTACCATGGCTGTGAATGGCCCTGTCCACTCTGCACAGCTGGGAAGGACCAGCCCCCTCCCTGCATCCAGAAGTGACCGGGTAAGGCCAGGGTGAGGGGCTACCCACTGCACTGGCTCTGCCCCAGGCTGGTCCTGAGGGGCTGCTGATGGAGCGGGCCCTCGGGAGTCATTGGGGCAGCACGGGCAATTAATTCATCAGATTAATTAGCTCCTCAACCAGGGCAGGGCAGGGCCCTCCCTCCCTAGGCGTCCAAGGTCATTCAGCCTCCTCCTCTCCCCAGCCTAGAGCATCTCCATCCGGCCGCCTCGACTTGCTCAGCCCCCACTCCCTGGCTCCGGTCCAGCCCGCTGGCCACAGTCCACAGAGAGATGAATGGGTGGGGGTGGGGGCCCTGCCGGGCAATGGGGCCTTGGAGCTGCGCTGGAGTGTGCGGGCAGGCATGGATCTGTGCCCGCAAGAGAGTGCCCGGGTGAGCACAGGCCCACGCGTGCGTCTGTGTAGACACGTATGTCTGCCAAGGTCTGTGTGTGGCTGTGCACTGTACCTGAGGGTATGTTTGTGGTAGATGTGTGTCTGGGGGTGCACATGCATGAGTGTTGAATACATACAGCCAGCTCTGTGTGTGTGTCTTTCCGTGTATTCCTGAATTAGTGTGTGCACATGTGTGTGTCTGCATGTGTTGGCTACATATGTACAGGTTTCTTTGTTTATCTGTGTCTGAATGTGTGTGCCTATGTCTATCTGTGTATGTGTGTCTCCACATATGTTTGTTGTGTGTGTGCCTTTGGATATGTATCTATGCACTCTTGAACCTGTCTTCACCGTGCATCTGTGTATACATGTATGCATATACATGTATCTCTGTGTATGGGTATGTGTCTGTACACAGTACTTGCAGGTGTGTGTGAACATGCATGTTGGTGTGCGGGCATCTTTCACGCATGTGTGTCTGTGTGCTGTCATTGGGGTATGGGCTCAGTGTCTCTGGAGGTGTGTAGGTATGTGTGTCCCGGTCTGTCTCAGTGAGTGTGGGCTTGTGAGAGGACACATCCATGTTGTGTGTGTCTGCTGCCATGTGTGTTTCTGGGAACACAAATGAACATACATGTGGGTGGGTGTGGAGACCATCTGTCTGCAAGGACGTGTGTCGGTGTGCACTGTGCTGAGCCGGCCGTCCTATCCGCAGGGCTGCTGTCCCAGAGCCTGGAGTTCAGCTCCCCCGCCGACAACTACACAGTGTGCGAAGGCGACAATGCCACCCTCAGGTATGGGGCCTCGGAAGATCTCCCTGGGACTGCAGTCCTGTCCCCTACCGTCTCTAGGGAACAACCCTGGCCTGGGGCGAAGCCCAGCACCTCCCTGTCAGGAGAGGCCACTAGGGGCATGGACTCTGGGCCTCAGAGTCCCTGTTTGTCAAATGGGCAAAGGATCAGTAACAACCGTGTTGCTTTTGTGGGGGTTGAAGGGTCTGTACACATACCCTGAGCTGAGAGAGCACAGCACACTGTGGCTGCTTGTGAATGCAAGCCAGGGTTATCGTTTCCCCAGACCTCTGCCCACTCTGGATCTCTGTCCCCTCTCTCTGGTCTCTGTCCCCTCTCTCTGGTCTCTGTCCCCTCTCCCCTCTCTCTGGTCTCTGTCCTCTCTCTCTGGTCTCTGTCCCCTCTCTCTGGTCTTTGTCCCCTCTCTCTGGTCTCTGTCCCTTCTCTCTGGTCTCTGTCTCCCTCTCTCTGGGTCCCTGTCCCCCTCTCTGGGTCTGTGTACCTCATCTTTATGCATCTCTGTCCCAGACTGCCTGTCTTCCTCTTTTCAGATCCCTGGCACACAACAGTCTCCACCAGCTATCATCCCATGTGCACTTGAGCTCACAACTTTCCCTCTCTAGGGCTCAGTTTGCCCACCTGTAAAGTGGGCACAGTCACCCCTCAGGGCTGCAGTGGGATCTGGAAGTGTAGTGGCACATCCCCCACCCCTTCCCTAAGCCCTTGCAATGGGAGAGCCTGGAAAGCCAGACTGGGATGAAGGAGAGAAGGAAGAACCCTCCTCCCCTCATCCTTCCTGCAGCTGCTTCATCGATGAGCACGTGACCCGAGTGGCCTGGCTGAACCGCTCCAACATCCTGTATGCGGGCAATGACCGCTGGACCAGCGACCCGAGGGTGCGGCTGCTCATCAACACACCCGAGGAGTTCTCCATCCTCATCACCCAGGTGGGGCTGGGCGACGAGGGCCTCTACACCTGCTCCTTCCAGACCCCCCACCAGCCGTACACCACTCAGGTCTACCTCATCGTGCATGGTGAGCCCGAGGCCAGAGGGGCAGGGATGGGGGCAGAGGTGGTGAGCGAGGGCAAGTGGGGGAGGGGCACGGTCTCCAGGTACACCCACATGGGAGGCAGACACTGCCCCGCCCTTGCTGATCTCAGCTAAGAAAAGGAAGGGACAGTCACACAGGCAGTGACTCTTCAGCGTCGCAGCTTCAAAGTCAGGAGAGCTATGAAGGAAGGGGAAGGTGCGCTCACAGGAAGACCACATTCATTGGCTCAGCCCCATTTATTGAGCACCTACTATGTGCTGGCATTGCTCCAGGCACTGGGGATAGAGAAGACGCTGATAGAGCTGTCCCTACCTCTTTGGAGGTGACTTTCCAAGGAGAGGCAGGCTCCCAGACACAGTGTCTGAGCTGAGACCTTCAGCCGGGTGCAGAGCTGATGCCAGAGAAGGAACAGCACGTGCAGGGGCCCAGGGAGAAAATGAGTCAGGTGTACAGAGGAAGTCCTGCACAGCAGGATGCATCAGAATTCCTGTCGGGAGAGAGGGGGCTGGAGAGACCCACAGAGGGGGCAGGAGGAAGAGAGAGGGATGAGGCTGCCTCAAAAATGGGCTGGAGGGAAGGAGGGAACGCAGACACAGGGACAGCCCAGCGGGGCCAGGACAAGCCCAACTCAGGAGCCAGATGGCCTGGGTTCCAGCCTCCATGGCACCACCACCTGCTGAGGAGCCCTGAGCAGGGGAGGTGGGCTGAGATTCCCCATGTGCATCAGATCTAAGACATCCTCCATTGGGAGGGACCCCTTTATTGTATGCTCTGCTGGAAAAGAAAAAGAACCTGCTGATCAGACTCTGGCAGCCAGATTATAGGCATGGTCACGTGGGGTAAAAAACACCCACATGTCAGAGTGGATGAACATAGCCACCTCTACCCCAGAGGGCAGCAGTCAGAGTTTAATTAGTTAATTTTTGTACAACACTGAGAACAGGGTTTACCACACAGCAAGCACCATGTGCATACTTGTTAAATAAGTTAATTTTGAAATAATAATGACAAGTAAATAAAAATAGAGATGGGGAGAGAGAAATTCAGAACAGAAGACAGGAAAACCAAGTTAGGATGAAGGCAGAGAGAGAGACTGAGAAAGAGTGAGGAAGACCAAAGTTAGACAGGAAGCCAGACCTAGAGGCAAGGGAGAAACACAGAGAAAACTTACAGAAAGACAGGGAATGTCAACTGGACACCCAGGTCTGAGGGAGGAGGGGCTGGGGCCTGGACCCCTGGGTCTGAGGGGGGAGGGGCTGGGGTCCCAGACCCCTGGGTCCTGGGAGCCCATGTCCAGCCTCTCTCTGACCTCTCTCCCCTCCTCCACAGTCCCCGCCCGCATTGTGAACATCTCCTCGCCTGTAACAGTGAATGAGGGGGGCAACGTGAACCTGCTTTGCCTGGCTGTGGGGCGGCCGGAGCCCACGGTCACCTGGAGGCAGCTCCGAGGTGAGAACCTCACCCCTGGCCCAAGCCCCTTCTTCTCCATGGTATGGGACCCTCGTTTCCCCATATGCCTCCCTAGATTCCCAGCGTTCCCCTTCCCCCGTTCCTGATCCTTCTACTCCAGTAATAGCTCCATTTCCCCCTCCCACCCCAATCCCATTATTTCCCTGGCTGACTTCAGATCCTTACAGCCTTCACCACTTGGCATCCCAGGCCTCTAGATCATCCATTAGACCCCAGCCGTGCCCCCCCACCCTGTCCTTGCCCCCAGTATCCAGTGTCTTCCCCACCAGCCACAGGATTCTCCTGGACTCAGATCCGTGACCTGAGCCAGGGTACAGCCAGTGGCCCCGCCCACATTCCCACCTCCTGGTCACATACATCACTTACAGCTCTGCTGGAGGCTCCAGCCCAGCAGTTCTCAAAAGTGCAGTCTCCAAAATAGCAGCATGATCATCCCCTGGGAATTTGCCAGACATCACATTTCTGAGGCCGCCCCAGACCGGATGACTGGAAATCGCCCTCCCCACCACACCACCACCATCACCTCCTTTGAACAAGTCCTTTGGTGATTCAGATGGTCCAGCTGAGAATCACTGCTGTGTCTGGGGTACTACCCCCAAACATAGTGGGAAATGTGACTTCCTAGATCTCAACACCTCCCACTGTCCCCTTACCTGGATCTTTACCACCACTTCCCAGATCCCTAGATCCTCATTCACTGCATCTTCGGAGGCCAGTGGTGCCAATCACTGAATTCCTGAAACTCCAGGACCCAGTCACGAGGTCTCAGATCCCTGATTCTCCCCCAGTGGGTCATCTGAACCCCACAATCCTGGTCTGAGACCCTGGCTTCCCAGATGCCCTAAGAAGTCCCAAAGGGTCTTCTGAGCCCAAATCTGTCATAGACCCTACCTATCCAGATTATTGATCCCAACTACCAGATCCAGATTGTCTGAACCCCAAGAGCTAGATCCCAGAACTCAGAGCCTTCCCCCATTGGGTTTGTATTTCCTGGATCTTTCTGAGCCTTAAGATCCAGGGGTCCTCTCCATGGGGTCCTCTGAGCCCCATGATCTGAGTCATGGACTCCCAGATCCCTTGATCCCCTGTACCCCCAAATTCTAGGACCCTCCCCCCTGGGTTCTAGTTACTAAGCCCAGATCCTTACTCCCTGCCCCACCCCCAGAAGGAGATTCCAGCCCCCCTCCCCCAAAGCCCCTCCTATCTCCCCCGGCCGGGGCACTCCAGGCCCTGCGGTGTCCGCCCCGCTGATGTGTGTCCGTGTTGTGCCCGTGTTGTCCCGTGTTAAGTGTTTGTGTCCGGCCCCGCCCCCTCCCCTTCCCAACCTCCACAGACGGCTTCACCTCTGAGGGCGAGATCCTGGAGATTTCCGACATCCAGCGGGGCCAGGCTGGAGAATATGAATGCGTGACTCACAACGGGGTCAACTCAGCACCGGACAGTCGCCGCGTGCTGGTCACAGTCAACTGTGAGCCCTCTGGCAGTGGGCACAGAAGGGGGGCGGGCCCTGGGTCCCTGGGCAAAAAAGGGGTGCAGGAAGAGAGGGCAGGAGGTCTGGACTCCTGGGAAGGAGGGAGGAAGGGGGCTGGGGCAGGACCCCTTAGGCCTACCTGGCTGGGAGAATTCGCTGACTCTCGCTGTCACCAGACCCGCCGACCATCACGGACGTGACCAGCGCCCGCACGGCCCTGGGCCGGGCCGCCCTCCTGCGCTGTGAAGCCATGGCAGTGCCCCCGGCGGACTTCCAGTGGTACAAGGATGACAGACTGTGAGGACAGCACCTGCGGGTTGTGCGGGCTGTGGGAGGGTGGGGGAGGGGTGCGCGCACCGGAAGGTGGCACAGTCCTAGGTCCCGAGAATGGGGTGGTGTGGGGGGGAAGGGGTCCAACTTATAGATGATGGGGTCTGCGAGGGCCCCAGAGCGAGATTGTGGGTACTTACTGGAAGCTTGGGCCCACCATGATGAGTGTGGAGCTCCATCTCCCTGGGCTATTCAAGGGTCAGGGGTCGATGCTGAGCATCTGTCAGGGAAGCTTTAGGAGACCATTGGCACGGGGGTTCAGCAGGGCCTGGGAGCCCCTAGAGACTGGGGGCATACCCTGGAAAGTCCAGTGTCCCTGAGGGTCAGGGTGCCTGGAGAGGGGTGTCAGCGGGGGTGGCCCGGGATCCGTGGGGAGCTAGACCCTGAGTCTGGGTGTGTGTGTATTGGGAGGGGGGTCTCTGAGGAACTGGGGAGCCTGCAAGTCAATGGCCTGGGCTTGGAGCCCGAAGGGGTCGCGGCCCGGTCCCTGACCCGGATCCCCGGCAGGCTGAGCAGCGGCACGGCCGAGGGCCTGAAGGTGCAGACGGAGCGCACCCGCTCGATGCTACTCTTTGCCAACGTGAGCGCCCGGCATTACGGCAACTACACGTGTCGCGCTGCCAACCGGCTCGGAGCATCCAGCGCCTCCATGCGGCTCCTGCGTGCGTGCGAGCGCCTGTCGGCGGGAAGGGCGGGGCGGGGCGAGCGGGGCCTGGGCGGCGTGGGCGGGGCGATGAGAGTGGGCGGGGCCTGGTGGGTGGAGAGGCCAGGACTGCCCTCAGACTCACCCAGAACTTAGGAGAGAGGGGATGCTGGGACTCAAACAACAAGACTGAACGAAAAAACGATCCTTTCGATGGGTGTTGATTTACTCAGTGCCCACTAAGGGCTGGGCATTGGGCGCTGGGGACGCAGCAGTGCACGAGAGACAGGTCTAGGGATTTGCAAAACTTACGGCCTAGTATTAGCAGAAAAGCAATAAACAAGTAGACACAGAAATAAAATGAAAAGCAGATAGGTATCTACATAAGCAAGCAAAAAATAATAGGATTGGAGATAGATAAGCTCATCAGAGAAAGAGGGGGTGGGGTCCGTACCATTGGAACTGAGACCTGAGTGGCAAGAAGCAGCTAGCCCTGCCCAGGTTTGCGGGAAGAGCTCTGCAGGCAGAGGGAACAGCGAATGCAGAGGTTCGACCGGAGGCCCGCATGACCTGAGCAGAGTGGCCACAAGACTTGAGGTTGTAGAGGAAGGGAGAACCAGAGTCTCCTGGGCCATGATAAAGATTTTGGATTTTATTCTACTGCAGGGCGAGGCCACTGGAGGCTATTAAGTGGGGGAGTGACATGTAGTTGATGCTTCTCAAGAGAATCTCTCTGACTGCTATTGGAGGGATGAGCTGGGGTGGGGGTGTCACAAAATGGAGGCGAGAAGACCAGAGAGGAGGCTGGGGGCAGCACAAAGTGTCTACCAGGGAGATGTTTTGGAGGTGGAGGGGAAGAGGGAAGTGGAGACCAGGTGATTCCAAAGTTGGCTGGAACAGCTGGGTGGATGAGGATGTGGCACTGAAGTACTGACTGGAGAAATAGTGGGGGTGGGACAGGCCAGCAGCCAGTCTGGGAGACAAACGTGGAGAAGGCAGTTTTGGACATGCTGACTGGAAGATGCTTGGTGGCAGTGCTGGATGGAGGGAAACTGTAAGACAGAAAGACAATGAGAGCCCCAGGCTGATGAAAAAGCAGCAGAGATCTGAGAAAATCAGGGAAATAAGAGAGAGAGTCAAATGCTTCACAAAATGCTGAGACTCAAAAACCAGAAGAGCAGCCACACAGAGGGGAAGGCTCAGGACAGCCCTTGAGAAAGTAGCCCCATAGGAGACCCTCAGGGACCAGTGCAGACAGAGACAGGCACCTGGGAGAGACACACACAGGTCTCCTCCTCCCAGGCTTCATCCCGTGACCCTCTCTCTTTTTCCAGGCCCAGGATCCCTGGAGAACTCAGCCCCGAGGCCCCCGGGGCCCCTGACCCTCCTCTCTGCCCTGGGCTGGCTGTGGTGGAGGATGTAGGAAGACCCCAGTGCAGCTCGCCTCCCCCTGTGGGGGGGCCTGAGTCCGAGAGCAAGAGAAAAGGGGGGAGCAATCAGCATGGGTCTCCAAGGGGCGGAAGAGCTCTCGGCCACCAAGGAAGAAGAGCGGAGGAAGAAGAGGAAGAAGAGGAAGAAAGATCTTTAGAGAACCCATCACTGTGAGGGATAACGCAAAATTATGCATCTTTCTACAGCCATTCTCGCCACTGTTCACGTTTCCAATTGTGACCCACCCCCGCCACCCCCACCCCTCTCTTAGCTCAGGCTGTCAACTGGATCGCATGTGTGTAGTGGGTGTATGTGTGTGTGAGCCTGCATGTGTGTGTATGTGTGTTGGGGAGGGGGAGTGGGTGGACAGGGAAGAGGGCTTGAGGTCTTCCCTCCCCAACACCCCCACATCCACTGCCCCAACCCTGCTGCCTCTTTCCTGGGGCTGGAGGTAGGTATGGGGGCTTCGTGGTAGAAACTATGAGGGGAGGTTTTCCCAGGCCCCTATTTTACCAATATATGCACGCAGCACACTGCCTCCTGCCCTCCCTGCTGAAAAGGTGTTTCCTAGGCAGGTTGGGAGTGGGGAGGGGTGTTGCACTCACCTGTCAAGCTGTCATTCAGCCTTTGTGAGTCTGTGGGGGGATCGCCACCTGGACTCTGGGTCTCCCTGCTGTCTACCACCAACTGCCTGTCTGTAGCCAGAGGCCCCATCACTGGCTCAGCGGCCTGAGACCTTCCCACTTTTCCTGGCCCCTTCCCTTCCCTCCCCTGGACTTTCTGGCCCCCTCCTGGGCCAATCGGTGCTTCCATCCAACTGCCAGGCTGGTGTCTATGGTCACCTGTCTGTCTCAGTGCTTTGCCCTACCCAAGCCCCACTCCCTTTGGCCACCTGCAGCGCCAGCCAGCTGCCCTCAGCGTCCCTGCAGCCAGCCCATGCCTGTGGGTTTGCTGGTCTACTGCTCCCGGCCTCTCCACCAACTGTACCTCCCGAAGGCTGACC
This sequence comes from Phyllostomus hastatus, assembly GCF_019186645.2. Taxonomy (NCBI): domain Eukaryota; kingdom Metazoa; phylum Chordata; class Mammalia; order Chiroptera; family Phyllostomidae; genus Phyllostomus; species Phyllostomus hastatus. The sequence goes on from NW_025334008.1 coordinate 2,339,436, forward strand.
TGACCACGAGCACGAGCGCACGTGCACACACACACATGCACACACACACACCAGCGACTGACCAGCAATAGCCCCCTGGCTGCAGCTGACCAGCTGTCATTCCCCCAAAGGGTGGGCAACTGTTGTCAGGACAGGGCGCTGAGAGGTGGTAGCCTCTCTGATTGTAGGAATACCCCACCCTGGCACACCACATCACACAAAGTGCGGGGGAGAGGCCTCACACAAACATCCTGAGCCCAGACCAAGATGCCAAGTCACCAGCTCCGAATCCCGGGAGACCCTCTGAAAACACTCACCCCAAACCACACCACCCAGTGCTTGCAGGGGGAAGAGGGCAGAGCAAGGGCAAAGGGCAGTGACTGTACCTCAGACAGGGGCGTGGGCCCCATCCCACATTGTCTTCCATTCCCAGGGTCCTGGGGGATGGGGAGGGGAGGGAGACAAGGGAGGGGGTTGGGAGACCCTGGGGGCCGTGTGTTCCAATTCATGGGGAGTGTTGAGACCACCACACCAATAAACGCCTTTTTCCAAAGTCTCCGCCTCCAGGTGCCAATATCATTAAGGACTTGGGTGCACAGAGGGCAAGGGTTATGGTTATTAGTGGAGTCTCCCCAGGGTCATTCCCACTGCCTCCTTTCTCTTTGGTAGATCTGGCATTTATCAGGCTGCCCCTAATTGGCTCAAGCCACTGGACGTACACCATTTCCCACTGACTGGTCCAGAACTAATGAGAGTGAATACCATGGATTCACAAGAAGAAATGGCCTCCCACTGAATAATGTGACTCAGTGAAGCAAGGTCTAGACCTTTGTGGTTGCTTTTCCCTATCATGTTGGAGACTGGGAATGATGGAAAGAAACACTGGGAGGCAAGAGTGGAAGGTCTAGAGAAACTGACATTGAAGCTACTGGATCAAAACTTACCTGATGCCCGCCTTCACTTACACAAGCAAAGTCCCCTGATGTTTAAGCCAGTTTGTATTAGGTTTTATGTCTCTGGTGATCAAAAAGGAAATGAAAACTCTAACTGATAGGAAAGATATATAGAGGGTTCAGGTAACCAGGACTCCCACCTCCCAACTCTTCAAAATGATCTAAGAGCTATGTCTCCCAAAGGCCTCCTGCATCCCAATCTTTAACCAAAAGACCTCTCATCCTTTCCTTCCCTGAGACAGATGCTGTTTGTCTTTGCTTTAGTTATTTGTTTCTTTCTTTGCTGTCAGGCCCACCTCCCATGATATAGCCTGAGATGTTTGGTTTCCCAGGTTCCCTTGCAGTAAGTGATATAGCCAGTTTGGGGTCAATGAGGCAAGGGAAATTTTCTGGTAGGCTTCCGGGAAGTTTTTTTCCCACTCATGAGGTTGCTCAAGGTGAGGTGTGTGAGAAGAGAACCCTGTTCTCCTCTTTCCACCTTCAGATACAGTTGTGTGAAGATGTGATGTCTGGAGATACAGCAGCCATCTTGCTACATGAGACATGCCAGCCCATTGAGGATGGCAGAGCGGAAGGATGCAATAAGGCCAGATCCTTGATGGGGTCACTAAGTTGCTGCATCAGCCTGAAACCACCCACTTCTGTGTTTCTTTCCACCATTTATTTTGTTAATTTGCAGCCAATTAACAAATCTTCATGGTGCACCCCCTACATTTCTCATGAGAATCCGTTTAAAAAAAAAAAAAAAAGGACATCATTCTGCAGAGAGCAGGGGGGGGCAAAACCAGCCCTTCATTGGCACCAAAATGTTTGATCAGTTAACCTATATTAATTTCCTGCTGTGTGCTAGGTAGGCTCTGTGTTAATTTCGGGGAATAATGACATGGTCTCTGCCTTCAGGAAGCTCTCAATTTTGAGAGGGAGTCAGTAGCTAAACAAGCAATTATTTACTTACAGATGAGAAGCAGAGGGCTCAGGGTCTCTAGGATCTAACCCATGACTAAGGCAGGGTTTAAAGAAGCATCTTCTTTTTATTTATTTTTAGAGAGAGGAGAAGGGAGGGAGAAAGTGAGGGAGAGAAACATCATTGATCAGTTGCCTCTTGCACACCCACGTCCCCAACTGGGGACCTGGCCCACAACCCAGGCATGTGCCATGACAGAGAATCGAACCAGTGACCTTCCTGTTTGCAGGCTGGTGCTCAATCCACTGTGCTACACCAGCCAGGGCTAAAGAAACATCATCTGAGATGGTAATGGTCACCTTTCCACTTGAGAAATGAACAGCACAGGAGACAGCCATGCTCCAGACAGAGCAAACTCTAGGGGCAAAGACCTGAAGGCAAAATAAAGTGGCAGTGGGAAAGCCTGTGCTCCTGGAGTGGTGGGGACAAATGTTGGAAGGGGAGGTCAGACAGGCCAATGGAGACCAACCCACAAGGCTGTGATGAAGAGTCTGGGTATCTGGAGGGCAATGGGCAGCCATAGAAGGGTTTCAGAGAAGAGGGGTGTGTGCTCTGATCTATTTTAAAATGAAGACTCTGGAAGCTGGGTAGGTATGACCTGGAGGAGGCAATTTGGACATAGGAAAACTTTTCCAGAAACAAGGCAGGTCCTGGGTCCAACTCAGAGCAGCAGCTCAACAAGCCTGCTTGTTTGTTGCACAGTCTGTGCATCTTGTCTGGTTGGTGGTTTGCAAACCACACTGGTTGTTGTTTGTTTGTTTATTTGTTTATATTTTTAGACAGAGGGGAAGGGAGGGAGAAAGAGAGGCAGAGAAACGTCAATGTGTGGTTGCTTCTAGCATGCTCCCTACTGGAGACCTGGCCCGAAACCCAGGCATGTGCCCTGCCTGGGAATCGAACCAGCGACCCTTTGGTTCACAAGCCAGTGCTCAATCTACTGAGCCACAGCAGCCAGAGCTGCAAACCACACTGTTAGATCAGCAGGAGTCTCCTTCAGCCTAAGAGTCCCACCTCCTTAGTTGCACAAATACAGGTAGAGTCTTCGGAGGCAAGAGAGGGCAACAGAAAGTCCCACTTTCCGAGTCTGACCTTCAGTCACAGTAGGACAGGAAGGCCCTGCCTGCTGCTGAGTAAGAACAAGAAGTCCTGTGCAAAAAGTCCTGTGCAAAACAGGCCATCAGCCCAAGTCACACCTGTGTGGCTGCTCGAACAGTCTTCCAGCCCCCAACTGGAGAGATGACTGGATTGGGGCCAGTGACCTGGAAGAGAGAGGAGAGGTGAGGGACAACCTCAGGGGTTATGCTGGATCGGACATGACTCACCCATTTCTACAGCACTAGCTCTCATTACTAAGAAATTAGCTGGGTTTCCTCTATTTGCAAGGAATAAAAAAAATGTCCCTCCACCCTTAATGAGAGATAAGATATACAACAACCCACCTTTACCAGGAAAAAGAAATTCCATCCCTCATTGGAGAGAGAATGGAAGTTTTTTCCATTTTTATGGAAAAGACAAATAAAGGAGGTTCCATCTTACTCCTTCTGGGGGGAAAAGCTAGAATGTTACTCTTCTTCTAAAATACCTAAGTGTTGGATGGGAAGCCCCGTCCAACTTTTGTATATTTTTTAAAAAGGATAAAATTTTACCAGGCTTGTAAACCAACAAGTAAAGCTGGAGGAAGAGAATGCAGACCATCTCACCTCCCTGACTAAATAACATAAAAAGTCCACACTCTCTTGGAGGTTACTGGGCCACCCACACTCACTTGGTGGGCCCTGGTTGGACTGGACTCCTCCAGTGGGACTTTGAGGGGCAGAGGCTGTGGAGTCTTCACTGAAGCCACACTCTGCATCTTCTTCTCTGGTGGGGGGACCACAGGGATAAAGTGAGGTGGAGGCTTCTTTTTCATGGGAGTCTCTCCTGGGAGAGAGGACGAAAAGAAACAGAAATGTGAGTGGCTGCTCCAACATGCCTATCCAGCCAATGGCAAAGGAAGCTGGGCCGAGAGGTGGAGCCTTCAAGCTGATTGGCTGATATGAAGGGAGAAAGGCTGGAACATGTGACCTGTAACCACATTGATTGGTTCAGCCTGGCTTCCAATGGGGTTTTATCTAGGGACCCTTCCAGATGACCCTTTGTTTACCCCGAAAACGACGCAGGCCGCAGATGCACAGGACTATAAGTGCTGCCAGGAGTGCGAGGCCCAGTAGAGAGCCCAAGATGATGCCAGCAATGGCCCCAGGGCCCAGGGTGCTGCCTGGAGAAGATAAAGAAGAGGCTAAGGTGAGTGAGAGCCAGAGTTGGACCAGTTTTCTAAGTCCCCTGTTCCAACCCACTCAGAACCCAAGAATCTGGGACCCAGCACCCTGAATTTATTTAACGTTTACTGAGTGACTATCATGTGCCCAGCACTCTACCAGGTGATGAGGATCCATTCATTGGTGAGCAAACCAAGATACCTACTCTCATGGGGGTTAATTTTAGGTGGAAAATGAGAAAGGAATGTACAAATAAATAACATAATTACAGATTTCACTAAAAGAAAAAATAAATGTGCTACAATAGAAATAATGGGAGAGGAGATGATATTTAGAAAGGATCGTGAGGGGTGGTCCCTGAGGAAGTAACATTTGAACAGAGACCTGGAGAGTATGGAGCCAGGTGCGCTAAATGGGGGAAAGGTGTTCAAGAAGAGTGAACAGAAAATGCAAAGGCTCAGAGAGGTACAATAGAGTTTTTTTGTGTGTGTGTTTAGTGAAGGCCAGTGTGGGTGGGGAATATGGCATGAGAGGGGAAGAGGTAGATAATGATGTCAGAGGAGTTAGCAGGTGCCAGAGCCTTGGAATCTTGAAGGACTTTATGAAATGCTTTTAAGGAGGTCACAGCAGCAACATGATGTGATTTCGATGACTCTGGCTTCTGGGTGGTGAAGAATGCATTGTAGGAGGGCAAGAGAGTAGTACATAAGGAGACCAGACAGATAAATAGCTGTTGCAATCCAAGCAAAAGGATGGTGGCCTCTGACCAGGAGGTTGGAATGGAGACGGAAAGAAATGGGTAGATTCCAAAAGCATTTTGGAAGGAAAGTTGATGTGACCTGCTAGCATTTGGGGATGTTGGAGGTGACTTGAGCATGTGGGTGGTGCCACTGGAAGCTGGGGTGTGAGAAGGCAGGTGGAATGCAGTTTTGGGGAAAAACAGAAGGAAAATCTTTTTGGATATGTGGAGTCTGAGATGTCAACTGGGCATTCAAAGTGAAGGTGTCAGATAGGGAGGTGACTTCTCAAATGTGAAATTCAAAAGAAAGGCCTGGGCTCAGGATCAGACAGGTGGGAGTCCTCTGAGTAATAATGATATTCAGGTCAATGGAGCGTGTACAGGGTAACACTGGGGAGAAGCACAGGTCGAGAAGTGGTCTCTCCACTGAGCTCTGAGACACCCAACACTTAGAATTTGGGAACTGTTCTCAGTTGAATTGTGTCTCTCCCATGAGAGATATATTGGCCCTGGCTGGTGTGGCTCAGTGGATTGAGTGCTGGCCTGTGAACCAAAAGGTCGCCAGTTCGATTCCCAGTCAGGGCACATGCGGGGGTTGCAGGCCAGGTCCCCACTGGGAGGTGCTTGAGAGGCAGCCATGCACTGATGCTTCTCTCCTTTCCCCTCTCTAAAAATAAATAAAATCTTTTACAAACTATTTAGTAAAAAAAAAGAAAGAAAAAAAGGAAGATATATTGACATCTTAACCATCGGTACCTGTGAATGAGATTTCATTTGGAAATAAAGTCTTTGCATATCATTTTGACTTGACCACACCTGCTCTTTTTCTAGATAAGACCACATTCACAGGTACTGAGGACTAGGAGGTCAGTATATCTTTTCTAGGGAAGACGTGATTCAACCAATCAAGATGAGATCATTAGGGTACATTCTATTCCAGTATGACTAGTGTCCTTACAAAAAGAAGACAGAGACACACACAGGGAGGAGGCGGCTTTGGGAAGCTGGAGGCAGAGATTGGTCTGATATGGCTGCAAGCTAAGGAACACCAAGGATGGACAACACCACCAGAAGCTGGAGAAAGCAAATCAGCTTCTACCCAGAGACTCAGAGGGAGCATGACCCCACTGACATCTCTGTTTTGGACTTCTGGCCTCCAGAGCTGTGTGAGAATACATTTCTGTGGTGTCAAGCCACCCATGGTCCTTTGTTACGGCAGCCCCAAGAAACTAATCCAGGGAGAAGGAGGATCCAATAAAACAGACTGATGGAGGCAGCCCAGGAGAAGGGTCCGACAGCCCCCAACTCACCAACTCTGTAGATCCGGCTTTGTGATGGCATTCCTGGTCGCCCCCCCAGGATGGGCATGATACGCAAGGCCCAGGTCCCAGGGTTCTGAGGAGGCAGGGGCACCACGGCTGACCGTTCCTGAGGCCCCAGGATGAGCAAGGAGACCCAGCCCTGGTAGAGGATGGCTCTGCTCACATCAGGCCCCTCTAACCGCGCCTGAATCTCAAAACCACTGACCACAGCCCCACGCTCCACATCCCAAGTCAGCACCGCTGTGTCCTGGGCTCTCTGCAGCCTCCATGAGGAAATGGAGGGCCCTGGAAGGATCAAGGTGGGGGGATGAGATTTGTGAGTCCTAGAGGGGAAAGGGAAGGGGGCTGCAGACCTGGATTCATAGATCCCAGGGGGAAAGGATCTAAAGACTCAGATTCTGAGCCAATAAGGAGGAGGGGCTGGGGTCCTGGCATCTTGGATCTGAGGGAGGAGGGGCTGGAGTCTGGACTCCTGGTTCTGAGGGAGGAGGGCCTGGGGGACCTGGACTTCTGGGTTCTGGGAAAGGACAGAACTCACCAATGAGGGTGATCTGGTCGCCCGCAGCACCCAGCACCCCACTGCACAACACAGAGTAATTTCCTAGGTCCTGATCCAGGCTGAAGTTGCCAATGAGGAGCCTCTGCCCGTCTTGGCTGAGTCTCAGGCGTCCCCCACTTCCAGAGACCAAGGGTCGCCCTTCCCTGGCCCAGGATGCTTGTGAAGGTGGCAGACAGCCAGAGGCCTCCAGCACCACCTCTGCCTCCCCTGACCGTGTCTTCTCCACCATCGGATGCAGCAGCACCTCTCGAGGGGCCTCTGCAGGTGCAAGAAACACAGTCAAGTCCTTGCCCTAAAGTCAAAGAACAAGTCCTGTGCCCTTTGGTGAGTCAGGCAGCCATGAAACTTCAGCGCCTTAGCTGAGTGAGGAAGCAGCATCCATTCCTTCTCTCCCTCATTCATTCATCAGCTGACTTCCTTAACCAGGACTTATTAAGTACATATTATAGGCCAGGTCCTAGGCTGGGAAACTCATGGTGCTCTCAACCATTTATTGCTCTGAACACGTGGGAAGGTGTCAGCCCTCCTCCTGGATCCAGGAAAGAAATTTTTTGTCCCTGTACCTGGTTGAAGGTATAGGGGAAACCTGGGTCCTTGTGTAGCGTTACAGACAAAGGAAATCCTTTTCTTTGGAGTTAAGAAGTCCTCTTTTCTCATTTAGTCCTAAAGGAGCTAAGAAATACACTCAGCTCTTACCCGGGGTGACAGTGCAGGTGCGGGTGGCCACCAAGTGGCGAGCAAGGCAGGTGACTGGGACGCCGCTAAGCCGAGGGTGGGCGGGGACAACTGCCAGGAGTGCAGAGGACATTGGTCCCGCGCGGACACCCTCGGGGAGACCCTGGAACTGTAGGGAAGCAGCAGGAACCCCACCGGGCCACCAGCAGCGGAAGCGAAGGCTGCGGTCCCCGGGACCCCCTTCAACCGAGCACTGTGGGGACCCGGGGGGCAGATCTGTGGAGTGCAAGGAGAGATCGGGGAGTCAGCCTCTTTCCCTTCTCCCCTTTGATCCCCAACTCCTCGCGAATTCACTCCGCTGGGTTTTCACGGAGCCCCGCCCCGTAGATACTGAGCTTGCCTCTCCATTGTGGCCCCAGCCCTTCTCCCAGTATCCCCGCCCCTTTTACCGGGAACCTCCGTCCTTCCTTGCCAGCCCCTGCCCCCTCCCGTGAATCCCGGCCTCTGGCTATTTCCTCCGCTTCTCCTGAGCTTTCCCACCCCTTTTACCGGGAATCTCTCCTTCCGCGACGGTCCCACCCGTCCGCAAAGGCCCCACCACTCCCCAGTGGCCCCGCCCTCTTCTCCAGTACCCCAGCCCCTCGCTGGTTCCGCCCATTCTGGGAAACCCCGCCCGTCCGCGTTGACTCCGCCTTTTCTTGCTGGCCCCGCCCCCCGGGAGCCCGGTCCGGGCTTCACCCCGCCGGCTACGCTCACCCGCCACGGTAAGGTGGAGGAGAGAGCGGCGGCGGCGGCCTGTGCGCGGGTTCGAGGCGAGGCAAGCGTAGGCGCCGGCGTGGCCGGGCTCGACCGCGGGCAGCAGGAGGCGCGGGCCGGCGGGCACCGCGGCCTCGTTGGGGTCGGCCAAGCTCCAAGCGAAATCGGCGGGCGGCCGCGAGGCGGCGGTGCAGCGCAGAGTCACGTTGCTGCCCGCAGTGACATAATGGGCGGGAGCGGCGTCTCGGTCCGAGGAGACCGTGATGACCGGGGGATCCGGGCCATCTTGGTAGAGGGAGGCGTTAGTACCACGAGTGTCGGTGTCACCTGGGACTCCTTCAGGGTCGCCAGAGACTAGACCGTCAACCCCTCTTCCCCAGGGAATAAGGAGCCTGGGCTCCCAGTCCCTGCCCCCGACCCAAGGCATACCCCCACTCACAGAAGACGCTGACGTCGGCTGCGGCTTCGGTGTGGCCGAAAGGGCTGCGAACTTGGCAAGTGTACCGCGCGTGGTCGCTACGCACAGGGCGCACGATGAGTAGCTGGTCGCCCTCTGCGCGGATCCGGGGCAGCTCAGCTCCCTCCGGGTCCGCTGCCTCCAGCACGCGTCCGTCCCGGCTCCAGCTTAGCTCCCCGCGACTGGGCCCCCATCCCATGCATCGCAGCCGGAGCTCAGTCGCCCCTTCCTCGGTCTCCGGGGCCTGGGGCTGCACGGACAGTTGGGGTAGAGGCTCTAGGAAAAGAGGAACTTGCTTAGGCCCCGGGCTACCTTTTTCCTTAGGTCCAGGACAGCAAGCCCCAGGCCCTCCACCTCCTATATCAAGCACTTCCAGGCGCTGGCGGGGCTTCCTCTTAGGTCCAGTCCTCTTCTCACAGACCCACGCGTCTTAGTCTCTTGAGTTTCTGGAGAACTCAGGAGTCTTGATCCTCTGGTCTAGCTTCCCTCAGGTGCCCTGACCTTGGATCCAGACCCTTTTCTCCTCCCACCCAGAAGTCATCTCTCCTCTGTTTCCTTCTGGGGAGAAAACAACCTCAGAACAGCAGTGACCTGCCCGAAGGTCTGGCAAAGCAGCCCTGGCAGCCTGCTTTCTGGACCTCAGGGCTCACTTACCATATACACCCACTGTGAACTCCCGAATCTGCCGGGAAACCCCGGCACGAATGACCTCAGCAGTGTAGACCCCAGCATCCTCCAGCTGGGCAGAGGCGAGTTCCAGGCCCCCTCGTGTCTGGTCAAATCGTAGGCGATCTCGGTTAGCAGGGTCCAGGCTGATCAGAGGGGCCCCTTGCCCCAGGCCCCCCGCTGCCAGCACCTTGGAACCCCGGCGCCAGACAACCAGAGGGGCAGGGGGGGCAAGGCTGGGGACTGGAACCAAGGGGAGTTGGATGGTGGTTCCCACTAATACAGCAAGAGGCCCCCCCACCTGCTGGGGGAAGCTTGGCTCTAGGGGGACCTCTGCAGGAACTTTGAATTCGGGGCTCTGTGTGGGGAATTTAAAATCCAGATCCTCAGGGGAGAGCTTTAAACCTGGGCCCTCCACAGATACATTAGCTTCAGGGACTTGGACAGAAATGTTTGAAGCTGGGTTCTTAACAGTAAAGGAAGGCTCTGAGTCTTTAGTAGGAACTTGAGAGCCCAAGATATCAGGAAGTACTCGGGAACCAGAGATCCCAGAGATGGTGGTGTCCAGGCCTGACTTTCGGTCCTCAGCAGAAACATTTGACTGGAGGGATCCAGTTATGTTGTCCAAATGCAGGGCCTCGAGAATCCATTTGGAATGGGGGACATCAGCAGTGGCTGTTGAACCTGGAGACCGATCCAGAAATTCCCATCTGGGGGGCTTGATGAAAGAAACATTCGAATCTGGGCCCTGGGAAGAGCTTTCTGAATCAGAGATGAAATTGGTTTGCTGGACTCCAGAAGGGGCTCTGAGAGTGACGACATCTACTCCAGAGGCTGCAAAGAAGAAGGGAGTGTGGGCATTGAAGGGCTGCTGAGAAGGGGAACTGGTGGGCAAGGGGCTGAGCAGGAGACTTACCCAGGAGCAGGAAGAGCAGCAGAGCCCGTGAGGTGTCCATGGTGCTGGCCGCACCCTGGAGAAGGACACTGGAGTGAGACTCGGGGCAAGCCCAACAGGACTGGTAGCTTCCTGGGCGGGGAAGGGAGCCAGACCCAGTGGGAGGCACCAGGATCCCTCACCCAAATCTGGTGGCCGAGCCACCCACACCACCCCACTGGTCCTCATTAGCTACTGCCATCTGAGGGGAGACCCAGCCTGACCCCTGTCCCCGGACCCCCAGAGGGGGCAGAATGAGAGCTAAGTCCCAGCTGAAAGTGTAGGAGCAAAGCCAGGAAGACTTCCTGAGAAAGGGTGAGGGGACCTTTCAGAGAGCCCCACCTTTGATGGCTGTGGCCTCAGCTCAGGCTTCCTCCTCCCTAGCCTCCTGGCTTAGTGTCCACTCTTTCCTGCCTGCAGCCTCAGATAAATGCACATCTGGCCCTGATCCTCCTCTGCTCCAGGCCCTCCCATGATTTCCTGTCACCCTCAGGACCAAGTTTCGAGTGGCTACTCCCACCCAGTCCTCTCTTCTGAGACCTAGAACTGCATCTTCAAGTCCCCTAGAGCCTCCACCCCCTGCGTCCCACTAAACTTAGTATCTTTCCTCTAATCAGACCCTCCTCCTGGATTCTTCACCTTGACTACAGTTCCACCATTTGTGCAGAGGCTGGGGAGTCTTCCACCCTCCTCGCTCCTCTTCACCACTATGAATCTCTGAATCCCACCCCTCCTGTCTCTTGCATCTCTGTTTCACTTCTTTGCCTCTGTTCCCACTGGCCGGTGGCCAGGCCCCAGCATAAACCTCATCCTCTGCCCCTGCCCCCTCGTTTAGCTTTTTACCTTCAGCCTCATCTCCTACAATCCATGGATCCCCACATAACCCTGAGTCTGTACCCAGAGCTGCCCCTTCCTCCTACCCCCTGCTCACAGTCCTCCCACAGCTCCTCAGGGCCCCTCAGGAGACATCCAAGGAATTTCCAGAGCCTGTTTAACCTAGATCCATGCACTCCACCCATTTTCTCCCTCTAGCACTCACTCTATGAACACCCTGCCATTCTTGGGCCCGTCTCTCCCCTTCCAGATTTGCAGACACAGTTTCCTCTGCCTGGAATGCTCTCTTGCGCTCCCCGCCCTCCTCCAACCTGGCTAAACCACAACTCGTCCTTCAGGTCTCTTATTATGAACCAAAATAATAATTACCACTTACCACGCACCAGGAACCATGCAAAAAATGTTCCCCAGACATTAATGGGCTGAACCCTTCCAAATACCCCATGAGCTGGGTGTTTACCATCCCGGGGACTATGGCTCAGAGAGGGACCTGCTAGAGGTTGCACAGCCAGAGGGAGAAGAAGCTGGGTGGTCCAGCCCAGGATGGTCAGGCTGCTCACTCCTGAAAGCTTTTCCTACCACCCCATGCTGGTCTTAGCAGGTCCCAGGTCTTTGAGCTTACCCAGGTAGCCTTGCTATGCAGATGAGAATAATACTGGTGATACTACACAGTGAGCATTTTCTGTATGTGGAGTGGCTCTGAGGGTATCACATTAACCCTTTAAATCCCATGGGGTAGGTTTTATAGCTTAAAAATGGCTGCAAATTCAGACTTCCTCCCATTAAGGAATATGGTCTCTGTCCCCTCCCCTGGCATCTGTATAGGCTCTGTGGCCTCTAGACCAAGAGAGTACAGTGGAAGTAACCCTGTGTCTCCACCTAGGCCTCAAGAGACTGGCATAGTCCATTTCTGATATCAAGGAACACTCCCACCATGCTGCGAGGAAGCTCGAGCAGCTCCTCACTATGGAGAGGAGTTGTGGCCCCCTAGTCAACAGCCAGCTCAAGCCCACAGCAACCGCCAGCTTGCAAGCACATGATGGAACCATCTTGGACATCGGTCCTCTGGACCTATTTGAGCCGTGGAAGTGAGGCACATTGTCTCTGCCAAGCTCAAGTCTCAGATTTATGAGCAAAATTAATGATTATTGGGTCAAGCCACCAAGCAACAGACAACCAGATCACAGGTAGTTACTAACTGCACCTGATGGAGGAGGAAACTCAGGCTTAGAGAGCAGGAAGTTGTCAAAGGTCCTCCTGGAAACAGAGATCAGTCCTGAACCCAGAGCCTCGGGATCCAGATCCCTGGCCCATAACCACTACACTAAGTTCTTACTGTTTCAATAAGCCAAATGAGGAAACTGAAGCTGAGAAGGGAAGTTATTCACTCAGTGCCTCACAGTTGGTAAATTTGAGAGCGAGTCTGAAATCATTAAGTCTGACTCCAGGCCCTGGCTCTTCATCCCGCACTAGGTTTTGACCGTCTCTTGCCTGTCTCCCCAACCAGAATCAGAGCTTCTGGCCTCCTTCCCTCCTGCATCCCAAATCTCAGCAAGTGCCTGGCACCCAGGAGTCCCCAGCAAACATTTTGCAGATGAAAGCACTTCTATGCACCGCCTCCCCTGATCTCACTGATATTTGTCTTTCGAGACTCAACTTAGGTGCCACCATACTGGGAAGTGTCTTTGACCCCACAGGCATGCTCAGATGTCCCATGTGGGTTCCCAGTACCCAATGCTGCCTCACACACAGGACACAGCACCCCACCTCATGGCAGCCTTTGCCTCAGTCCATTGCCCCTTCAACATGGAAGCTTCCCAAGGGCAAGGAATGGATGTGACTCACCTGAATCTCCAGCGTTGCCCAGCACAGGGCCTGGCAGGTGGGAAACTGAAGTAAATGTTTGTTGAATGAATCAAAGATGTGTGTTTGCGGAATGAGGTAACAGAGACAGATGTCAAGAGTCATAGTTTTATTGTCAAGTTTCATGGAAGTGGCTCAAATCCGCCCGATCTCCCTCAGCTTGGCCACCAGGTCTTCTGTGGTCTCCACCTTGACACCAGCCGTGCGCTGGGGTGGGTCCTCCACACTAATCACAGAGATCTTAGAGGTCAGGTCCACACCCAGGTCCCCGGCCTTGAGCACCTCGATCTTCTTCTTCTTGGCTTTCTGCATACAGGAGGCCACACTTCACAAAGGCGCCAAATCCCCTGCTCACAGTCCTGCAGCCCCCATGGCTGCCACATTTGCTGGATGATTCCCATTGGCTAAACCCTTCTAGATCTCCCCACTGGCCAGAACACACGTGACCTCTTACAGGGCCACACCTGGTGTGGACGATTCCTTTGGGCTGGGAGGTCCTGGGAAGGCCTCCTATGGCATGAGTCCTCCTTTAGTACACAGCCTTGGGAAGCCCTTCACTGGCCAGAATGAATTGGCCGACTCATCCTCTGGCAGTAAAACTCTTTAGACTTTTGGCCAAAATCACCCATTAAGTTCACCCTATTGGCTGAGATGACTCAATGAACCCATCTTATTGGCTGAGATGACCCACTGAACTCTCTCTCCTGGCTGAGATGACCAATAAATCCTCTTCATTTAGCTAGGATTACAGAATGAACTGTTCCTGTTGGCTGCCATCACAACGGGAACCTTTTTTATTGCCTGATGAAGCCTTTCTATTGGCTGAGGCAAACAATCCTCCCTGTTAGCCAAAATAGCCCCCAGGAGCTCTTGTTATTGGCACAAATGACCCTGAACCCTCTGTTAACCAGGATGACCAGTAATCCCTTCCTTTGGAGGAGATGTCCCTTAGATCCTGCCTGTCCCATCTGACCACCAGGGAGGCACAGAGCCTGTAGCCGTCACCCGCTCCCAGGCCTCCAGTGACCTGTCTGCCAGGCGCTCACCATGATGTTTGGCAACGTGGCATATCGGGGCTCATTGAGCCGCAGGTCGGCGGTCACCACAGCGGGCAGCTTCAGGCGCACGGTCTCCAGGCCCCCATCAATCTCCCGCTCCACTTTCAACTTGTCCCCTTCCAGCGTCAACTGGGAGGCGAAGGTGCCCTGGGGAGGGACAGCATGAGGGGAGCAGGCAGGTTAATTCAGGGCCAGCCCAGGGCAGTCCTCCGCAGGCCACTCCCCTGAGCGCACGCACAGAGCCCCGGATGAATGAGGACAGAAGAGGGAGAATCCTGCAAGGTGACTTACGACATCAAGTTCAGCAATGGGGGGGAAGCCACAGAAAGGCCCTCAAAAATCCAGGGTAGGGTGTCTTTACTTTCACTGGAAGCCAAGGTGTAGGTCCTAACACCCTGAACCCGCCAGTGGGTCTCCCTTTGTTAACAATAATGAGCACACATTGAAAACTGGGTGCCATTGGAAGTAATTTAAATGAATTCAGCCATCAGATCCTTATAGGGACTTTAGAGGGAAATGTTATTATTCCCATGTTACAGATAAGGAAAACTGAGCCAGAGAGGCTCAAAGATACTCCTCTTGCCACCTGTAGCTGGCAAATCCAAAACTGTCACCTATGCACCATTCTGTCCCCAGGAGTTGCCTTCAAGGCCCCTTGCTGGGCTGACAACACCTTGTATGCTCACCTCTATCCTCAAAACCTCCCCTGGGGCCCCATCTTCTTGGGTCTGTGCCCATTCTCCAGCCAAGGTCCCTCCGCTCCTCAGCCTTTATTCAGCATTTCCTGACCCCCACACTCTGTCTAACCAGCCTGTTCTCTCCCCTTACGGAGTCTTTCAGGTCTTGGTTGGAATGTCCCATTATCCTCATGGGTCTCTTTCGAGTGCCCATGAGCCCAGCTCTGGGGGTCCACCGTGAGCACAACCAGCCAGGCCCGGCTCGGCTTCAGTGGGCACCTGTCCTGGCCGCCCGTACCCATGTGAACGTGCAGTCACCACTGGCCGAGAGCGGCTTGTGAGGGCGTGGAACACAGCTAGTATGATTGAGGGAGGGTGGGTTTTTTTCCTCTTATCTAGTTATTTTAAATTTAAAACCCAAGAGGTGAGATACATTATGAGGATCGTGGTGATGACTTCATGGATGTGTACATGTTAAGAGTTTGCCAAACTGTACACTTTAAATATTAAATACTTTAATATTTTAATAAATATTAAAGGTTTTTGTAGGCCAATTGTATCTCAACCAAGCTGTTAAAAAAAAAAAAAGATACTCAAGGTAGTTGTTAGAAAATTATGAAGTCTGTTTGGGAAACCTTGGGTATATGGATCTACTTTTTCAACTGTGAATTTTAGGAATCTAAATTAAGTATTTCTAATTGAAATATTATATCCTCTGAATTGAGACATGCTGTTGATATGAAACACAAACTGGATTTCAAAGATTTCATACAAAAAGATGAAAGAAGGCGGGGACTGGAGGCTGGGTGGAAAAGGTGAAGGGATTGAGAAACACAGATTGGTGGTCACAAAATATGCACAGGGATGTAAAGTGCAGCACAGGAAATATACTCAGTAATATGGTAATAACTAGGTACAGTATCAGATGGGTACTTGAAATATCTGGGGAAACACTTTGTAAATTATGTGATTACCTAACCACTCTGCTGCACACCTGAAACTAATACAGAATAATATTGAATATAAACTGTGACTAAAAATAAAATAAATATACAGAAATGGAAAAAGATTTTAAAAAACAATGCAAAGTAACTCAATTTTTTTAATATTGATTACATGTTGAAATGATATTTAAGATATACTGCGTTAATTAAAATACCATTAAAATTAAGTTTGCTGGTTTCTCTGGGCTTCTGAAACGTGGCTATGAAAAATTTTCCGTGACCTCTATGGCTTGTGTTTCTGGGAGACTGGCACAGGCCAGGACTGGGGAATCTGGAGCTTGAAGGGGACATGAGTACCTCACAGAGGGTGGGCAAGGAAGGCCTTCCTGAGGAGGTGACAGCTGAGAGGCCACCGCCTGAAGGAGGGGCTGAAAAGCCCCGAGGTGACCTGAGGGGACCCTGTTCCAGGCCGAGGGAACAGCAGGTACAAAGGCCCTGAGGCGAGGATGAATTTGGTGTGGGGGAGGAGCAGCAGGGCTGGTGGGGATGGAGCATGTGAAGGCCCAGACAAGTCCCGGAGTCCTGGCTGGGAGCTCCTTCTTCCTGCCCGCTGGAGTTGCCATCCTGCTCCATGCCTGCCTCCCCCCAGAAGGGCAGAGGAAAGGGCAAAGGGGTTCTGAGCCCCCAGGCCTGGCCCTGGGCAGGTGCTCCCCATCCCAGCCTCACCTGTGGCCAGTCCAGAAATCCAGCTGTCATCTGCCCTGTCTGGTTACAGTCATCATCAATGGCCTGAGTGGGAAAAGAGAGAAGACTGGGTGACAATGTGGCTTCTCACGCACCGCTGGGGCCTTTGTCTGCAACAGTGGTTGGCAAGCATTTTCTATAATGGGCCAGAGGGCAAATGTCCCATAGGGTCTGCTGCTGCAGTACACGAGCCACCACAGACAACATGTGTATGTGTCTGTATAAACGAATGGGTGTGGTGATGTCCCAATAAAACTTTATTTACAAACTGTGGTCTCTGTGGGCCAGTTTACTGACTTCTGGTCTCACATGATCCCATCCCTTCACGTGGGCCCGGAGACAGGCAGTCCCTTGTCCAGGGGCACAGAGGGCACCCGGCATCCCCAATATCAAATCTGTGCCCTGTCTGAATATTTACAGAAGTCTCCTGTGATCCTGGCCCAGAGGGCCACACTGGGGAACTGAATAAATGGAATCTCGGCCAATGAGAACATTCTGCCCCTGACTCCAGTGATTGGCTCAGGGATGAACACATGAGTCCAGCTAGATCAATGGAGAGTCAGCCCGGGGAGTTTTGCTAGAGCCCCTAGGACAGAGGCTCTTTTTTTTTCTGCTGGGGTCACTGGGTTGGTGGGATGTGAGCCTGGAGATGCAGAGAGTGAAGCCACAACAGAGGAACAGAGTATAGAGCACGTATGTGACCTTGGATCGAGTTGTGCCTGAAGTTCTCCTCACCTGAGCTAGTAAGTTCATTTTTTTTTTGATTCTCACCTGAGGATATGTTTATTGATTTGAGACAGAGAAGAAGAGGAAAGAGAAACATCAATTGCTTGTCTCCTGTTTGCACCCTGACTGGCGATCGAACCCACAACCTTTGGGTGTATGGGATGATGATCCAACCAATTCAGCCACCTGGCCAGGGCTAATAAGTTCACTTTTCCTTAAGCCAGTGTGAGCTGTGATTCTGCCACCTACAACAAAGAGCATCCTGACCAGTACTCCTGGCATCTCCCCACCAGGAGGCCCAGGCCCCAGGAACTGGCCCCTGACAACCAGGATAAGCAGGACGTCAGAGTCTGAGACCCACCAGCAAACGCAGGAAGCTTCTACAGGCCTTGCCTCCAGCACCTGTTACCTGGGGAGCCGGTGTGACACGTGTGCCCGCTCAGCCCCACCCACACTGTGTTGGCTTCCTCTCTGGTGAGAGCCTCTGCTTCAGTTTCCACATTTGTACTCTGACTCCCCTGCTGTCATCTCTGCTTTCTGCTGCCTGACGTGGGCTGACACCCAGTAACCCAGGTGGACCAATCAGTCCCCGTGCCCCCAGGGGGCTGAGCCAGCTATGTAGAATCTCTCCCTGCTGGGGCCCCAACTCCATCCCTGAGTCTCCCATGCATCTCTGCACCCGACTCACCTCAGTCTCTGACCTTCCTTCTCAGCCCCCTTCCCTGCCTCATGACCTCCCCGTCCATCTCTGGGCTGTCTGAGGCTCTTCTGCTGGCCCTCCTCTGCCCTCCTCCTGGGTGAGGCCACCAGGTAGGCCTCCAGGGCCTCCTGAAGGAATGGACAAGCCAGAGCACGCACCTGGGAGTGCCCCATGCCCCGGCCTCCTCCCTAAACAAACTTCTGGCCTCCAATCTCTCCCCTTCCAGTCCATTCCTCAGGGGGGTCTCTCTGCACCCACAGCTGATCCCATCACTTCCGGGCTCCCAGAGTCCCCGCAGCTCCTGAGTGCCCTCCAAATGCCTCAGATCTCTGTTCAACTCCAGGCCTCGGTCAGAACCCATGTGGATGTCCCCACCCCCATCCGTTCCCCGAGCCTCCAAGCAATCCTGGACCCCGGCACCGTCCCCACCTCCTCCCACCCCCTCACTCTGTTAGGTTAAGCTTTGTCCCTCCTGCGGTACCTGTCTCTGCTCTGTCCCCTTGGCCTGGGCCCAGGCCTCCTTTTCCCCCACATGGATGGTCATCATGGCCCCTGGGTGTCAATCACCTGACAGGGCCCCAAGGGGACTTTCTGAAGCCCACAGTGACCATGCCCTTCCTGCTCAAACTCTCCGCAGGCACAGCAAAGTCCCAAGCTGCTCAGCCTAGGATGTGTGAACCTGAGCCTGAGTCACGGGCCTCTCACTGCACTCCCTCCTCACTCCCAGGCAGGGATGGCCTGGGAGGGACAAATGGAGGGGTGGGAGGGGCAGGCACACCCACCTGCTTGCCCAGCAGGACCAGGTTCACCTTCTCCTTCTCTGCCAGCTTGGCCAGCACCCGGGCCACCTGCAGGGGACCCAGGCGGTCTGCCTCTGCAGCTGACACCTCCACGTGGATGCCTCGGTCTGCGCCCATGGCCAGAGCAGTGCGGATGGTCTCCTGTCAAAGAGAGAAGGGGCTTTCTTGGCTTCTAGCCCCAAGGGGATCCAGGATCCTGATCCCCAGCCCCTCCTCCCTCAGACCCAGGGGTCCAGGCCACAGCCCCTCCTCCTTCAGACCCAGGGGTCCAGGCCCCCAGCCCTTCCTCCTTCAGACCCAGGAGGAGTCCAAGACCTCAGCCCCTCCTTCAGACCCAAAACTCCAGGCTGAGCACCCCTCTGGGCCCCAGGATACCTGGCACTGGGAGGGCCCGCAGCTGACAGCAATGACCTCCTTCACCAGCTTCTTCTCTTTGAGCCGCACGGCCTCCTCCACAGCGATCTCGCAGAAGGGGTTCATGGAGTGCTTCACTCCATCTGTGACCACACCCGTCTTGTCTGGCTTCACCCGGATCTGCCCAGCCAGGAGGGGAAGGGACAGGGTCAGGGGTCACGCCTGCAGCACCAAACTTCACACAGGCTAGATGGGGACAACAGGGGCCTGGTCCAGGGTCCCATGGCTCCAGAGACAGAGCTGGACTAGAATTCACCGGCTGGCAGAGGGTGGTCCTCTCACCCTCTCATTCAGACAGTCCCTGGGCACCAGGGACATTTGACATGCTTGTCCCTACTCTGTCCACCGCTGCTCCTCAGGCATGAAAGAGTGTTTCACAAAGTTTTGTTGCATCACCCCAGTGAGAGATGCATTTGATGGTATCCCCAAATGTGTTATGAACACCCATGTTAGGGCTGCAAGGGCTGTATATGCACCATTTCATTTAATCAGTAACAGCCCAGGAGGCTGGTGACTGCCATTACCATCCTTGTTTGACATACGGGGCAACTGAGGCACAGACAGACCAAGCACCTTGCCCAAGGTCACATAGCCAGAAGGGGTGGGACTGGAGTCGAACCCCAAGTCTGTCTTGGGAACCACGAGCGTCCCCAGGGTGCCAGGCAAACCCGCCCAGAGGCAGGGGAGTCGGTCCCCCTATTCCTCACCCACTAGATCTGAGCCGGTTTTTATCAAGTGATTTCCCATGGCTCTTCCCGAGCCCTTGACCCAGATCAAGGACTTCTGTTCTGTCCCTGTTCTATCAAGCAAGTCACTGGGTGTGTTCTGGGGCTCCAGGCAGGGAACAGAGTGACCAGGACCCAGAGCCAGCAGGACAGCCCATGCCAGGTGGGAGACAGTGGCCAGCAAGCAGTGACAGCAACAAAAGGCTCAGGCAGTGGTCTGTGCTCTGAGACCCTTCCACTGGACACCTCGAGTGGGGGAGGGCAGATGAAGAAGATGGACGTGCCCAAGAAGGTGACCTGTGACCCGAGGGAGGAGGAGGGGCAAGGAGACAGAGGCAAAGCCATGTGCTCCCAGAACTGAGAGAAGGCCTGGCTGGTCGGGGTTCGGCTCAGGGCCAGAAACAGGTTTTTGGAGGGCCCCAAAATTTCCATTCTTTGGAAGGTCCCTTTTAAGAATACAAGTAGTTAATCACAAAGACAAAATTGCTATGGCCTCTCCTTGGGCCTTGAAAACCCTAAAGCTGAAGCCTCATCGGCCTCATGGAAAATGTGTCATTAGCTAGAAGTGGGTATTCCTGGGTTGCCAAATGCCTATTAATGCACTAGGCACACAGACACACACAGACACCCAGAGACAGAAACACACACACACGCTAAGCAGAACATTTGTTTTGAATAAATGAGTAAATAAACTCTCATTATTATTACAAGCAATCATAACAATATGCACTGAGTACCAGCCAACACTTACTGTGTGCCAGGCACTGTTTTTAGAGCTTATTTATCTTCACTACAACCCAATAAGGGGAGTACTATCATTATCCCCATTGTAAGAGGAGGACAATGAGGCTCAGAGTGGCTAAGCGACTCTCCCAAGGTCACACAGAAAGAAGTAAACCTGGGCAGCTGGACTGGGAGTCCATACTCGGAAACATGCTAGCAGTGCACCTGCTGTCTCAGGTGGCAGTGACCTTATTCAGACGCCCCTCCCCATCCCAGAGCTCAGATTCTGGAAGCGGAGACAGTCACTAAAGCCAGACATCAGGAAATGACATCATGGGTTCCAAAGGGATCCCAGTGTGGGGGAAAATTCAGCAAGGAAGCAGACAGGGACCACAGGGCTGAGGTTTTAAGTAGGTGACCAGGGAAGGCCTCACAGAGAAGGTGATGACATTTGAGCAAAGACTGGAAGGAAGGAAGGGGTGCTGGGAACATAGAGGTGGGTCAGAGCTGGCACACCCCAAAAGGCACTAGAGAAGCGAGGGAGGGTGACAACTGGGTACACAGAGGACCCCAATTCAGTGTGGGAAGGGCTGAGAACGAAAAGCCCAATCCTGCAGGAGCACCTAAGGATACACCCACATAGCCTGACCTGAGGAGGCAGAACGGGGGGCTTCCTGGAGGAGTATGCCAGAGAATCACTAAACTTTGATTACAGACCAGTCAGAGTTAGGCAGGACAAGGTTGGGGTGAGATGCAGAGGTTGCAGGGTGAAGTGGGAAGGGGGCCAGGCAGAAGGCCCAGCAGGGACAAAGGCCCAAGGCATGGAGTGGCCTGGTCTGTCAGGGAAAGAAGAGCAGGTTGGAACTATGGAAGCACAGAGGGTGAGGAAGGGACAGGGGGATGTGGTAGGCAGAACAGGGGACCTGGCTTGAACTTCAAAGGGCCTTGAACACAGAGGTGAGGGTTGGGACCTTGTCCTGAAAATGCGGGCCACTGGAGGGGCAGGGCAGCTCCAGGTGCAAGGAGAGTCCTAACGCTGAGAGCCGGGAAGGAAACCAGGGTGAGGGTCCAGCAGGGAGAAGATGAGGCCTGAACTGCTGAAGCTGTGAGGATGGAGAAGAGGGAATAGGGCAGGGAGACAGAGAGGGCAGGTGGGCCCGGCTGAGAGCCAATGGGCTGTGGGAAGTGAGTGGTGGGTCTAGCCCAGTGATTAGGTCATTGCCAGGGTTTGAATCATTTATTTCTTCAGAAAGGGACACATCAACAGACACATCCATGGAGACAGGATGCAATGGAGGGGGCCCCAGGGCACTGTGGGCGGGGCACAAACCACCCACGCTTTGGGAAAGTTTGCAAGCTGATACCAGGATGCTCCACTTTTCCTCTCACGGAGCACACACAGAGAAGGCACCCACATGCAAGGGCCCTGGCTGGTGATGCTGGGACCCAGAGCTGAGTGAACCCTGTAAGCCTTCCTGGGGGGGGGAGACAGATGTGACCCCAGATGTCTCAGGCCAGGGACCCAGGCTGGGGCTGGATCAGGGCTGAGAGAGGCCCAGGGGGCTACGGAGCCCAAAGGAACAGTCAGAGGTGGGAGGAGCCCAGGAGAGTGTGGTCCCAGAACCCCAAGAGGAGCATGTTTCAAAAAGCCTGGAGGCAGCAAAGGCTGGATGTGGAGCGGCTGTGGAGTGGGATGGGGGAGGTGGCGCAGACTGGAGCAGGTTTCAGTGCTGCCTGTCGCTGCCTATTGGATGACGTGGCAAGTTACAGAGCCTTCGTGGGCCTCAGTTTCCTCACCTGTCCAGCGGGATTAGTACATCTAGAGAATATTGAAAGGACTGAATGGATAAATCTCAGCCAAGGGCTTAGCACACTGCCTGATGAACAGTTAAGTACCCACCAAACGTGAACTGTTATGATTACCAAAGTTTTCATGGCAAGGCCTGGCTCATGGGTCCTTCTCTCCATCACATACTTCAGCCTGGCAGGGGCCTCACTTCACCCACCCAGAGGCCTCCAGCATGCCGGGTCCTGTGTGGGACAATGCTGGAGACACAGTGGCAGGGTCCCAGTATGATGGAGTGGAGGGGGAGAGATAAGGATGGGCAGTCACCCCCTTGCCTGGTTTAGGGCAAGTACGGAGAGAAAGTGGACTGGGGAGTGTTGTCTGATTTACCTCTGTCCACACCAGCTTCTCCCTGGAGACAAGCCAGGCTCTCAGAGAGGTCCCCAAACAGTCTCATGGAGGATATGAGCCACCCCAAAGACTCAGCAGACTGGATTCCATCGCTAGCAAACACTTTTCCCCTCCCTTCCTAGCTCGAGCCTCTTCACTCACCCTGTAGCTTTGGAGGGTGGAACGGAGCTCCTGGGTTCCCCCAGCACCCTGTCTGAGCTCCATTATAGCACGTTTCCTGTACTGTAAGAGTCGATGGAGTTTGCAATGCAGCCTAGTGGGCGAAAGCAAGGCTTGTGTGCAAAGCATTCTCTGGGGTGCGGACTCAGACGGACCTGGACAGCAATCTCCGCTCTGCCCCTTCGGGTCAGTGACCTTTCTGTGCCTCAGTTTCTCCGTGTGTTAAACAGGGAACATGACTCCTCCAGCACGTTAAGAAATAGCGACGGTAACTCGCCCTGCTCGCAATTATTAAGACAGTGCGTTCAGAACCAGGGAAAAGGAAATGGGGTCATAACCCCCGAGGGACGTTCGGAGGTCAGAACCTCAGTCCTTGATCTTTGCCCGGAGGTGCGACTTTGACGTTCGGGGAGGAGAGCCGCGGAGATCAGAGGTTACGCGAAGACCCCCCATACAGCGTGCGCTCGCGATCCCGGAAGCACACGGCCGCGGGGCACAGGGAGATGGGAGAGGGGAGCCCGGTCACCTTCACGGCGAAGTCGATGACCCTCTTGACTGCCACGAGCGCGCGCAGCTCCGCCATCTTCCAGCCTCAGCCACCCACCCGGTCAGGCCTCACCCTCCGCCTCTGGGTCCCGACGCCCTGCCCTGTTCTCTTTTGCGCCTGCGCCGGGGCCGCCAGCCATTCAGTCTCTACGGGGCCCGCCTCCGCCCCGACAAGGGGCCAATCGAGAGGCCGGAGTGCGGAGGTGTGTCAGGCGGATGTGGGCCCATAGGAAACGGATTCTGGAGAGAGCGGTGGGACCCGGCGGGCACGGGACGTTGGCTTGGTGAAGCGGGCGTGGCAGGGAACTAGGGGAAAGGTCGTGGAGGCGCTCTCGGGAGTGGAACTGCTACCTGACGTCCTAAAATTTTTCAGCGTTCTCAGATCTACCCCCGCCCCTAGGTCCCTGCCTCTTCCTCGCCTCTCAAAGTCGTAGTGTCCGTGTCCCCACGCCCACCCCGTGCCAATGATGCCCCCGCTTCTGAGTCCTCCCGTGTCTGTCTCCCTGTTTCCTCCATGTCCGTATCCCTACAGCCTTTCCATGTGCCCCTGTCCGCTCCTGACTCCACTCCGCCTTGTCCCCGTTCCCCTCCACATCCACGTCCTTTGTCCACTCCATATTTGTAACTCCATGCCCGTGTCCCCCAGGCCTTCACGTCCCCTAGAGCTTCATGTCCTTATGTCCTCTCTGAGCCTCTGTCTACCCCCGTGCCCGAATCTCCGTGCTCTTCAGAGTCATATTTCCACATGTGTCCATGTCTCCCGTGTCCGCGTCCTCACATCCCCCAGAAAGGCAGGCGGAGCCGCGGAGGTCGACCTGTTCCTTTATTCTGCCCCAGGCAGGCTACTGTCACAAGCACACGGGAAAACCACCGATGGCATCTGTACTCTGCACGATCATGTCCGCCATCAGGAAGCAGAAGCCTGACGGGAGGGGAGAGGAGGACGGGTGGGGGGCGGTGGGTCCTGGGGCGGATGACCGGGAGGGCCTCAGAGCCTGGGGTTTGG
Source organism: Phyllostomus hastatus (assembly GCF_019186645.2). Lineage (NCBI taxonomy): Eukaryota > Metazoa > Chordata > Mammalia > Chiroptera > Phyllostomidae > Phyllostomus > Phyllostomus hastatus. The sequence continues at coordinate 2,363,814 of NW_025334008.1, forward strand.
GGCTCCAAGGAGTCTCTGCAGGGTCTGTGAATGTCGGGAGTGGAGTATGGTGGGGAAGGTCCCCTGGAGGTCAAAATGGGGTTTGTGGAAGGACGGCCAGGGAGTCTCCGCGGGAGAGGGGGGTCCCCTGGGTAGGCTTCTCCACCCTCTCCCCGCTGTCCACATTACCGGCGAGAATACAGAATGGTAAAGCCAGCCACCCCGAAAAATAGGACCAGGAGAAGAAGACGTCGCTTTTCCACGCATTCTTTACGGTGTAGCCTGTCAAAGCAATCAGCAGCAGCAAGCCTGGCCCCGCCCACCCGCTAGGTAAGCATGGCCCGGAGAGGCTGCACCTAGGCCCCACCCAGAACCCCGCTCACCGCCCAGACCACGCCCCTTCCGGGCGGTCCCCGCTAGACAAGACCACGCCCATCGCCTGAGGGCCGCCCTTGACCCCTCCCCTTCCAGCTCTGCACACCCTTCTGGGTCACCAGCTCCTCCCCTCAGCTCACTTCCTGCGGAACCCTGCCCTTTGTCGGGAGGCCTGCTGCTGTCTCACCGCAGAGGAAGAAGATAGCGCTCGTAGTCCGGCCCCGCGAGTCGCCCTCGTGACACACAATCCGCAGCCCCATCACCAGGCCCACGATGCTGGAGCCCGCCGCCAGCACCATGCATGCCCCGGTCACCGCCAGCATGGCTGGGGAGAGCCGGCTGCCTCAGCCCCGCGCAGACGCCGTGCCTGACCACCGCCCCCACCAGCCGGTACCGGCTGGCCGCAGAGTCAGGGGTTTGGATAGGGACTTGAAAGTCGTCCTGAGGGCTTGTCGTGTTCGTGGTGGCTTCGATCACGGAGGGGCAGCTGGATCTGAGACCGTCGTGGAAGGGATTGAACGCCCCCTCCCCCCCCCCCCGCAGGATGTTCCCAGCTGTGTCAGGGGAGGGTGGACAGCTGTGGTCAGTTCTGGGTCTGTGTAGTGGGGGTTTGACATCTGGTTGGGCTGGGCCTCACTCTGGCAGGGGATGTTAGAGCAGATGCCACCGTTACAATCCTGCCACAGGCCGCTGTGTCCCCCCGGGAAGCGGATCCAGTAGTTGGTGGCAGTGGAGAGAAGCATGAAGATGTTGGCCAAGAAACCCAGTAGGGTGCCACCGCTCTGAAGGCTCCTCTTCACCCCCATGCCAGGGAGGCTGCTGCGGGGGAGAGGGGCCCACACATACATGATTGGCCACCACCCCTCCTGTCCCCAGGCCTCTCCAGGTTCCAAGAGCCTCTCCCATATGTCCCTCCATATCACAGTTGGCTATCTTAGCACCCCTGCCTGGGTCTGCTACTTCCGGGGACCTGGAAGCACCCCCTCAGTTCCTCCCACTATGGCTTCATCCCTCAACAACCATGCCTGGGGACTTTGAGGCCTCCCTCCCCTCCAGGAGTCACTGCTTAGGAACCTCCCTGCCTTCCAGAGACCTCCATCCCCCCAGTGGAATGCCCCTTTGGCCCGTCTAGTGTGTTCCCCACTCTCCACACCCACACATCCACCTAAATGACTTACAGCCTGCTCCCAGGACTTCTTCGAAGCAGATCTCAGAAGGGTGGGGGAAGGGGGACTGGGTCAGTCTCTGTGAGGCAGCAGGAGTTCCAGAACCCCCTCTCCCAGCAGCCATTTAAAGAGATAACCACACACACACACACACACACACACACACACACACACACAGAGGCATCTCTCCCAGCAAAGCGACAGCTCAGAGTCAAATGGCAGGTCTGGGGGGAGCCTGAGGGCCATGATATGCGAGACCATGTCCTTCTAAAAACCTCTCTGCCCTTGACCCCATAAACACTCCTGGTCCCTGGCTTTGACCATGCTTCCCAGGTGCCCACACAGGCTCCTGCCCCTCCTGCTCCCTGCATCCTGTACCTGCCATTGGGTGAGCTTCCTCATTCCCACAGTTCCAGGGACCACGAGGCTCTGAAAGCATCTCAAACTCCATCTCTGGCCCTGGTCTCTCTCCCGAACCTTAGACCGGAGTCCTTACCTGCTCCTGGCTGTCTCCCAGACCCCTGGCACACAGTTATCTCCCACCTGAGCTCAGCATGTCCCACCAAACAAGGATAGCCCCACCGTTCCACCCCTGGGCACTATCCTTGCACCTTTCCTGCCCCTCACCCCAAAAAGCCCTTGGACCCCAAGTCTGGTTTCTCCTGCTCCCTGAATCTTTCTGGCTCCTTCCCTCCTGTCCACCTCATGTCCTGTTCCCAGTCAGGCCTTGTACTGACTTCTGTTTCACCTGTTGCATCACCAATCTCCTCTCTCCCTTTCAGCCTCTTGGGTGCTCCAGACAGGGCTTGCTGGCCCCGGGAGCTGACACTGTCCCTCCCCTGCTTGCATCCTGGCTCCCTAATCCCCTCAGGAGAGAGTCAGTTGTGGCGTTAGGGGTCCTGGCTCCCACCCACCACTCCATTCTCATTTTCTCCCATTCCCACATTGCACATCCCGGCCACAAAGACTGTTTACCCTCTGGACACTTCCAGCCTTTTCATGCCTCCACCTTGGAGTTCTTCTGCCTGGATTACCTTCCCTTGGCCCTTAAGAAGTCTCTAAACAGCCCTGGCTGATGTGGCTCAGTGGATTGAGTGCCAGCCTGTGAACCAAAGGGTCACTGGTTTGATTCCCAGTCAGGGCACAGGCCTGGGTTGCAGGCCAGGTCCCCAGTGCAGGGGGCAGGGGCCTCGAGAGGCAACCACACACTGATGTTTCTCTCTTTCTCTTTCTCCCTCCCTTCCCCTCTCTCTGAAAATAAATAAATACAATTTTTTAAAAACACCCTCTTCCCCAGAAAGCTCACGTCCACCTTCCCCCACAACATGACCACACTTTGTCCCACGCCCTGACAGTAACCTGTATTAACCCACCCCACCCACCACTGGACTTGCAGCCCTGTGAGGCCCAGCAAAAAGTATGCACTTGGGAAAAGCCAGCAGGACAGAGTGAATTAATGGAATGAGCAAGGAGAACTAGAGCACAGGCGAAGCAGAGCACAGGTGAGGGACACAGAGGGAGTGAGAAGGAAAGTGCTAAAACATGAAAGGCACAGGGAAGAAAAGAGAAAGAAGAGAAATGGAAACAGAAGTAGGAGGAAGGAGAACAACCAGGACCAGAGAAGGGGACAGAGAATATAGGGCACTGACCAAGTCCACCCTGGCCTCTCTCACCCTGGGCAGGAGTCCCCTGAGAACACGTGGAGGTTTCTCACTCTTCTGGGTGCCCACTGTCACCCACCACAGAGCTAGTGTGCCATCGGTTTGTGTCATGGGTAAATGAATCTCAGAATAATCAGATTCCAGCAATCTGTTTTTGAATGAATGAAGACACAAACCAAGGGGCTATGGAAGGGCTGGTGGGGAGGGCCGAGGGAGGGCCAGGGGATCCTGTGGTTCCTGACGATGCCTTCACACCTGCTGTCTTCACCTGCAGCTCACAGGGTGTCGTAGTTGGGCCAAGGGGCCTGGCAGTGGGCAACCAGACTCAGGCCACCTGGAATGGCAGAGGGAGGTTAGCACTGCCCCCACCCTGCTCCCTCAGAGCCCCCAGCTGGCCCTCCCAAGCTCCCAGGGCAACAGTTACCTGTAGTGAGAAAAAGGGGAACTGAAGTCCAGCCCAGGTAGAAGGACCAGCCGAACAAGGACTGGACCTGGGAGTTTCCAGGTTGGCTCCACCGCTCACTGGTATAGACCGTCATGGCCACCGCCATGGTGGGGGCTGGGACAAGAGGCAAGAAGACTGCTCAGCCTCTCTGTGGGAACTCACAGTCCCCAATGCCCATGGGCAGCCCAGAGTCCTCACCTGCGATGAAGGCTGTGATGGAAGAAACCAGGGGGCCTTGGCCTGGGGCAGACAGCGAGGGGATGCAGGACAGGACCAGGAAACCCACAGATGCCAGGCCGCACAGGGCAGCCAGGATGTTGAAGGTCTGCGTCACGCGGATGTAGCCTGCTCAGACAGGGGACTGCTGAGGGCCTGTTCCCTCTGGCTCTTCTCCCCGACCCCCCAGACAGGAGAAACCACTCCCTATTACCTGCTACAGAGTGCTGATCCCCCTTTGGCCAGAGGCCGGAGTGAGAAGAGTAGTTGGGCCCATGGGCCACAAACCAGAAATCTGTGCTCATAGCAACGAGGACAGATGTCAGGGCCAGGGAGCCAGCCAGCAGGGCCAGGGACCGACAGGGCTCCATGGGGGTGAGTGCTGGGTTTCTGGGTCCTGAGGAATGAGGAAGCTGGTGGTCCAGACTGGGTTTCTGAGAAAAGAGGCTGTGTCCCCTGACTCCTGGGGCCTGTCTGAGCTGCTAGAAAAAAAAAAAAGAAGAAGAAGAAGAAGAAGAAGAAGCCAGCAAGCAATACAGGCAACTGGAGGAGCCTGTGCTCCTTCAGAGCAGGCTGGTTCTGTGTTTCACCTTTTCAGTTCCCGGCAACCACTCTGTTACACACCCTCCCTTCCTCGGCTATATAACTTCTCCGCTTCCTGAGGTCCTGGTTGTGTGAGGGGAAGGGTGTCATCATCATCAGTGGTTTGGTCAGTGGTTCAGAACATGCCTCTTTAGCTCAGGTTCTATACCTTCCCCCCTCCCCAGAGCCCTCAACACCCAAGGGGGCTTCCTGGAAGAGATGAGAGAGAGGCTTCAGAGCTCAGACGTGGAGGTGACAAATGAGGCCAGGGTGTAAATTGTGAGGAGGGATGTGGCCAGAAGGGACAGTTGGGCATGCGCTGTGTTTTCTTGTGGGTGTTGCAACCTTCCGGTCCAGGAGAGCAGAGCCTTTGCTCTAGGGTCCCCACAAAAGGAGGGGGCTGGAGGCCATGGTGCCTGGGCTGGGGCTGAAGGAGAAACGATCTGCAGGCGTGGACACCAAGTCCTGAGGGAGGAAGGGGTGGGTGGAGCCCGGTGGCAGGCTCAGACTCCTGGAGCCCTGCTTGGAGCTTATGCTCAAGGCAGGCAAACTGTGGAGAATCACAGTTCTAAAAGTCTGTGGAGGGAAAGACACACCCACATCCTCCTCTATAAATGAGCTCACAGACAGCTCTGCTCTGAGCATGGCTGGCTTTATCACCAGGACCACGGTAGCTGGCGGGGGGCTTCTTCCTCTCACACCAGCATCAGCGCCTCACCTGTGAGCAGGTATAAGGTGAAAGTACCACAGCCCGGGCAGAAGGCCCAGGCAAACTTGACCCCTGTGAACCTGGAATGGCCCTGAAGAGGACCTCTGTTGTGAAGACAAACTGAGCCAGCAGTCCCAGGACCGCTGGAGAAGGAAGAACCAGTGACCCAGCAGGCCAGTTCTCTTCCTTTATGGGAGAGGCCCCCATCCTCCACCCAAACCTTCACCAGTGAGGTAACCGGCCATTCCTAAGGACATGGCCTCAAGGACAGGCTCTCAGAGGTGGAGCCAGGTCATGAGCAGTAGGGTCACCAGCACAAAAGTGCCTGTGGACATGGCTCCGGTGAGGAGCAGGTGGACAGGCTTCAGGAAGTCTGGGCCATGGGAATGTGGTTAGAGGGAAAGTGAGAGCACTGAGCCCTCTGTGACCTTGACCCCATCCTAAACTCAACCATATCCTCCAGCCCATCCCGATTCCCAACCTAACCCCATTCTAATTTCCAAACCCATCTCTAAACTCAATCCCAGCTCAGTCCATCCATAACCCTATCTCTACCCCATCCATAATCACCAGCCCCAACCCAACTCACCAAGCCAGCTCTAAACCCAATCCCACCCCAAGCCAAACACATCCCATCCTTTAATCCCAGCTCCAACCCCTAATTTATCACCATCCCAACCCCCCCATCCTAACCTCATTCTTTAAAAAAAAAAAAAGAATTTTTTTTTTTATTTTTAGAGAGAGAGGAAGGGAGGGAGAAAGAAAAGGAGAGATATATCAATGTGTTGTTGCCTCTTGAGTGTCCCCTGCTGGGGACCTGGCCTGCAACCCAGGCATATGCCCTGACTGGGAATCGAACTGGTGACCCTTTGGTTTGCAGGCCAGCCCTCAATCCATTGAGCCACACCAGCCAGGGCCTAACCCCATTCTTATTGACAAACCCAACCCCAAACCCAAACCCAAACTCATCCTGAGACTTATCCTTAACCTCATTCCTATCCTGATACCAGATCATTTCCAATCTCAACTCCAGCCCCAGTCCCATACCCACATCCTTCTTCATACTTCTCCACAAACCCTACACATCCAGTCTCAACTCCGCCCCATTTCCTCTTCATCCCACTTCCAGGTTCAAGGCTTTAACCCTGTTTCTCATCTCCTTAAACCTCAACCTCTACCCATTGACCAAAGAAAAGTGGATCTTGCCTGATCCTGGGAGGGAACCTCTAAACTCTTGGAATATCCTGCCTGATAAATGTCTCTGTTTACCTGGAGTCCTTGGGCCATACCAGATAGTTTAGGCTATGAATGTGGTTTGTGGAGAGGTGTGTATTATATTGGTTTGACCTCTGGAGAAGCTGGAAACTGAATAACTAACGTCGTCCTGGTGGGTGCTCCCTGCTCACAAAACAGACATCCCATGAAAAGCCTGGATACCAGGGTTTGGGTGAGCTTCACCTGTTGGCAGTGCTGAGTGTCGTCACACGCCATTTCTGGGAGAAGTAAGTGGTGCTGCTGCGACACCTCTGGGGGAGGCAACTGGGAGCTGGTGCCTGGTCCCGCCTGGACGCTGCCCTGGGAGGCTCCCGCCTGTGCTGATGTGAATCTGCACCATTGACTACAAGTGCAACAGTTTTCCTGAGCTCCATGAGTCCTTCCAGCAGCTCATTGAATCTGGGGTGGTCTTGAGGACCCCTGAACTGCAGTGAGTGAAGGGGGATTAAGTGAGAGAGTTACTGGGGGCCAGAATACGTGGCATTTTTGTGTGGCCTTGATAGACTTTAGCTTTTCACCCGAGATCAGAGCCACTGGAGGGCTTCAAGCAGTAGTGACGTGATTTTAATAAATTCTCTTCGAGATGCTACATAGAGAATGAACTGTAGGACTGTAGGGGGTGGAGGGTAAGGGCTGAGCTGGTTACAAGGGTGCGTCAATACACCAGGTGATAAATGAGGGTGGCTTGCATTAGGGTAGAAACTGGTTAAGCAGGACAGGATCAAACTGCAAACACATTTCTAAAGGAGAGCCGGCACTACTGGCTGACAAATCAGATGGGGGATGTAAGAGAGAGAAAACAACGAAGGATGATCCCCACATTTGTGACTTGAGCGGCTGGGTAAAAATGGGAATTGTCATTTGCTGAGATGGGGGAGACCATGGGTGGAGCCGGTATGGGGGGTGAGAGAGACCAGAAACTCAGTCAGATACGTGAGGTGTGAGATGTCTCTTCTTGGCGAGGGGAAATGTTGAGTAAGAAGTTAGCGATGTGAGTTTGTGGTTATGACATCATTCTTGCCAGAGTAAGCCCCTATAAATATGATCCCTGGAATAAGCCTCAGTAAATATTTCTACTTAAAGAGGCCTCATTAAAGTGTAATTAGAGAAGGCCTCAATTGCCATTATTATTGGAAGAAGGCTCTATAAACATTGTATTACTATTATTTGAGAAGGCCCCAATAAACATTATTTCCAGGGAGTCAGACTCTATTAATATAACCATTACTAGCATAGGCTGCGATAAACGTTCTCATTGTTAGAACTGGCCTGTTAAATAGTCTTAGTATTTTATGACCGGCATCAGTAACTCCCAGGGCAGTTGGTATCAGTTTGTTGAGTAAAGTAATGACTGTATGGAGAGAAAGTCAAGGTCCCGAATGGTGTGTGAAGAAGCAGGTGGAGGAGGTGAAGCATCAGAGTTCTGGTGTTTGCAGTGGGAGGAACTCCTTAGGAGGGGAGAGGGCATTGGGAGAGCCAGCTGGAGGTGGGGCAGGGCAGTTGGGGAGGGAAGCTGTTTTTTTTGGGGGGGGTTGTTTGTTTTTAACCAAGCTTTCTATTTATCCTATCATCCTACTGTGGTGTTGTCATTTACAATAAAAAATGCATATTTGGTTGAGTCCTGATTACAATAGCTCCTAAAGCCCCTGGAATTTCCCAAGTCACAAAAGCCATAAAGGTGTCTTTTGCTATGGAAAGGGTTGACTTCTGTAGCCCACGTAAGGACTGAGGAATATTTGCCAGTGGAGCCGATCGTGTTGGAGGGTTGGAATGTCCAGTCTCAGCCCCTGACCTCCAGAGAGGAGAGAGGAGCTGGAGGTTGAGTTCAATCACTGATGGTCAGAGATTTAATCAATCACACTTATGTAATGAAACCTCCTCAGGGAGCTTCAGGGGTGGTGAACCCTTGACGATTTGGGGAGAATGGCGACTTTGGAGAGAATGAGGAGCTCCGGGCGCTTTCCCACACCTTCCCACACGTGGCCCTATGCATCCCTTCCATATGGCCATTCCTGAGTTACATCCTTTTATTAAAAACTGGCAATCTAGTAAGTAATGTGTTTTCCTGAGTTCTGTGAGCCACTCTAGCAAGTGAATGGAACCCAAGGAGGGGGGCGTGGGAGCCTCCAATTTATAGCTGGTGGCCAGAAACTCAGGTGACATCCTGGACTAGTAGTTGCCACCAGAAGGGGGGACAGCGGCAGTCTTGTAAGACTGAGCCCTTAACCTGTGGAATCTGGTGCTATCTCCAGGTCAATGATGACAGAATTAACTGCTTGGTAGTGTGAGGGAGAAACACACACATGGGAACTGGTGTCCAACTGGCCCTGCACATCAGGTTCCTAGAAGCTGAACTGTTGCCTGTGTGGGGCTGTGTGATTGACCTCTGTCCCCTCACCTGTGGAAACAGCAGGTTGGGTTGCTATCATACACTCCCCCTCCCAACCCCATCCACGACACGTACCGTACGCCTCAGGGAGTCACACTAGAGTAGTTTCACTTCAATTTTATTATTAGACTCCCCCAAATCGCTCTAACAGATACTCCATTACTCAAACAACCACCCTGGTAGGTGGGGCCTTGGTTCTTCTTAGCTCCCTCCCACCAGGCCCCATTCTTCCTTCTTCCCCTGCAGGACTCAGGAGTCAGGCAACCCCACCCAGAGTCCAGGATGGAGCTCCCCTCATGCCCCCCAGGAACCAGGATTTTAGGCCTCTAGACACCCCCTCTTATCAGGGACCTCATTTTCTCTTCCTGGTGAAGCTGATGAATACACCTGGGCTCAGCGGGACGTCGACAGCCGCTGACATTCATGCATCCGGTAGGCACACATGTAGAAAATTCCTGTGGGAAAAAGGTCCTGATGGACGCCCTGCCCAAGCCTCAGCACCCCATTTCTCCCTGGGTGTCCACAGAGCCTGGGTCTTTCTTCTGGCTGGGTGCTGGGGGCCTGTGTGGGACACCCACTCATCCCCAGACACCATCCATCCCGCCCCCCAGCCCTGGTACCTGCAAAGAAGGTCATGAGCAGGGCCACCCAGCCCAGGATGTAAGACCAGGAAAAGCGCCAGTCCCCAAAACGGCGACCCAGGAAGCTGACGGTGACTCCAGTGTAAATGGCCAAGGCCAGCAGGACGCACAAGGCTGGGGAGAGAAGGTGGGGGTGGGAACCCGAGGAGGCTGAGCTTGGAGATGGGCATGGGGGTGAGACTGAGGAAAGGGGTGGGTGGGTGGGGATGGGGGTAAGGGTGAGGACAGGGGTGAGTTGAAAGTGGGAGTAAAGAGGGACAGGAAGTGGGGTTGGTGTGGACATGGGGGAGGCTTGTGCTACATCATAAAGAATCTGAGCCCTGGCTGGTGTGGCTCAGTGGACTGAGTGCTGACCTGTGAACCAAAAAGTCACCAGTTTTATTCCCAGTCAGGGCACATGCCTGGGTTGTGGGCCAGGTCTCTGGTAGAGGGACGCATGAGAGTCAACCACATATGGATGTTTCTCTCCCTCTCTTTCTCCTTCCCTTCCCCTCTCTAAAAATAAATAACATCTTTTTAAAAATTAAAACAAAAAGGATCTGACTGGTCTTTGTCTCTGGTTCCTGGGAGATGAACTTCTGAACCATTCTGAACCATTGGAATTTCCTGAGTTATGAGTGTCTTTGCTATGGTTGAGCCACTGGGATCACACCCATTACTGAGCTGAGATGACTCAGGAAAGGGAGCCAGTCAGCAGAAAGATCAAACACGGAAACAGAGAGTCGAGACTTTGAGCTGGTTGATACCAGCCCCTCTGAGGAGGGGACGGGAGAGGAGATTGAGTTTGGTCACGTGTGTGGCCAGTGATTCAAAGGCGAAACTCCAGGAAACACTCTGGATGCCAAGTGCCCTGGGGCGTTCTGGTTGATAAACAGCAGGTGTGCTGGGAGGGTGACAGCCCTCTCAGACTTCTCCCTCTGAATCTGTTCGTCATTTGGCTGGCCTTGAGCCGATCCTTTATAATAAAACTATAACTGTAAGTATAGTGCTTTTTGGAGCTTGGTGAGTTGTGACAAATTTTCAAACTTGAGTGGGTCCTGGGAACTCTCCAGTTTGGAGCAAGTTGGTCAAAAGTGCAAGTGGTGCCCTGGCTGGTGTAGCTCAGTGGATTGAACACGGGCTGCGAACCAAAGCATCGCAGGTTCAATTCCCAGTCAGGGCACATGCCTGGGTTGCAGGCCAGGTCCCCAATGGGGGCCATGTGAGAAGCAACCATACATTGATTCTCTCTCTCTCTCTCTCTCTCTCTCTCTTCCCCTCTCTAAAAATAAATAAATAAAACCTTTAAAAAATTTAAAAAAAAGTGCAAGTGGTACCCTGGATGGTGTGGCTCAGTGGTTTGAACACCAGCCTGCAAAACAAAGGGTGGCTGGTTCCATTCCCAGTCAGGGCACATGCCTGGGTTGCAGGCCAAGTCCCCATTTGGGGGTGTGGGAGAGGTAGCCACACACTAATGTTTCTCTCCCTCTCTTTCTCCCTCCCTTCCCTTCTCTGAAAATAAATAAATAAAAAATATATATTTTAAAGTGCAAGTGGTTTGGGAACCCCACTTGGAGCTGAAGTTGGTGCAGTCTTTTTTGGGAACCATGCCCTTACTCCTGTGGCGTCTGACACTAACTCTGGGTGGTCGTGCCAGACTGAACTGCTGTGTTGGAATAGGTGGAATGGGAAACAGCCTTGGAACTGGTGTCAAGTGTGGGGCTGGGATTAGGCTGGGGACGGGGTTGAGAGTGAAGAGTCGGGGATGAGAGTGTAGTTCCGGGCGGGCGGGGATGGGTTGGGGCTGGAGACGGGCAGGGCGCAGGAAGACGGGTAGTGTAGCGGGAGTCCACTCACTGGAGGCGAAAAACAGGATGCCGGCGGAGAAGGGTCGGGAGAGGCGGTTGAAGGCAGGCTGCTGAGCGAAGGCCAGGATGCCCATGATGATGCCGGAGGTGGCGCACAGGCAGGACAGGATCATGAAGGCCCGGGTGGCATTCCAGTACGCTGTGGGAGCACCACACGGTCACTCCCAGGCCTCCCCTGCCCTCAGCGGCAAAGGCCGCCACCTCTGGCGGCAGCCTTGCCTTACCCCGCTCCGTATCCCTCGCCCAGCTTCTCCTTCACCTGCGCCCTCGCCTTCACCTGGCAGACTCCTGTCCATCCTCCAAACCCCCGCCTCTAGGAAGCATCCCTTTACTCCTAGGCAGCACCCTCACCCCCTGTTCGGGGCTGTGACTCTGGACTGTGTCTGCCTCGCCCTGCAGCCCGATTGCTCCCCGAGGACAGGGACTGTGTTGATTCTACCTCGCGGTATCCCCAGCATAGGTTTGGTGTGCACACGTCCTGGAGAAATGTCTGCTGGGTGAATGAATGAATAAATGAATGAATGATGCGGATTCTCCATATCGCCCTGCTCATCATTCTTTATCCTATCTCCCATTGCTCTATTTCATTTCTTTCTTACCACTGGCCTGTATCTGAAGACGCTCCATTTATTTCTTTTTAACTTGTTTTGATGTCTGTCCCTCCCCAGTGAATTCTCAGCTCTGGGAGAGCAGAGGTCTTGCTACATCCCCAGCACCTTGCGCCTGGCACATGGTGGCTACTCAATAAATAACCAATTGAAAGAGTGGATAGTAAGCACTGTGGATGGTTATTCTCTCTTTTCATAAAATCTGCATTGTGTAATATACTATATCCCACATAGAGATATAGTATTTACATAATATATATTATTTACATACTATATAATATACATACATAATATACACTGCAAGAGCTCTGTACTTACTATTCTCACCCCCATATTTATAATATATATTGTAACATACACATATACACACATACATACATATATATACATACATATATATATATATAATATATATAGCCTGGCACATAGCAAGTATAAAGAAAACACCTCATTCAGTACTTAGCAAATATAAGGTCTATCTTGCTTCTGTGTTCCCCAGTACCTAACATAGTTTTTTTTTTACAATTAAAGTTGACATTCAATATCATTTTATATTAGTTTCAGGTGTTCCACATACTTCTTAGACAATTATACAGTTTATGAAATAATCCCTCTGACAATTCAAATAGCCACCTGGAACCATATATAGTTGTTACATTATTATTTACTCAATTTCCTATGCTGTCCTTTACATCCCTGTGGCTCTTCTGTAACGATCAACCTGCACTTCTTAATCCCTTCACCTTTCCCACCCAGTCCCCTAACCTCCCCTCCCATCTGGTGACCATCAGTCTGTTCTCTGGGTCGATGAGTCTGCTTCTGTTTTGTTGATTCCTTTATTTTGTTGTTTAGATTCTACACATAAGTGAAATCATATATGGTATCTGTGTTTTTCTGACTTATTTCACTTAGCATAGTAACACAGTTCTTGATACATAGTAACTATTTAGAAACCGCTGTCCTGGCAACCCCAGCCCTGCCTGCCCTACCTGACCTCTGTTTTGTGCAGAGGTATCACCCCTCCCTACTGAACACCCCCCATCAGCCCATTCTGTAATTGCATTGAAGAACTGAAATCCCAGCTTTGTCCCTTTCATGCTCAGTGACCTTGGGTTGGTCCCTTTCCTTCTCTGAGCCATAGGCTCTGCCCCCAGGTGCAGCCCAGACCCCAGACCCTGCCCGGACCCTCACCGATGCTCTCCGTCTGCAGGTAGCACTTGTTCCCCAGGCAGTAGCGCCATAAACCCTGGTGGGCAAAGGACCCCGACAGCCGGTACTGCATCCAGTGGTCTGTCGCTGTGGCCACCACCAGGAGGATAGTCCCCACCCAGGCACAGAAGAGGCCACCACCCATGAAGCTGTACATGGTGACCTGTGAGGAAAGGGAGAGATGGGGTCAGGAGCCAAATTCCCGGGTCTGAGGGAGGAGGGGTCTGGACCGCTGGGTCTGAGAGAGGAGGGGTTGGGGGTCTGGACTCCAGGGTCTGAGGGAGGAGGGGCTGGGGGGCTGGACTCGAGGGCCTGAGGGAGGAGGGGCGGGGGGTCCAGACCCCTGGGTCTGAGGAAGGATGAACTGAGGACCTAGACCCGTGGGTCCTGGGGGAGAAAGAGCCTGGGGGACTTCCAGGTCCTAAGCCAGGAGGTGGGCTGGGCACTGGGACACCCAAATCCTTGGGGAAGGAGGAGGCCAGGGCCCTGGACCTCTCAGTGCAGGTGTGAGGGGATTAGGGGCTGGAATCCCACCAGGTCCTGGGGAGATGAAGGAGCTGGAGGACTGGATGTCTAGGTCTTGGGGGAGGAGGGTGCCGAGGGTCCCATGCTCGGTCCCTACCTGAGTGGTGGAGCCTGTCCTGAGCCCTCTGTCTGCCTCTGCCCCTCTGTGCAGACTGAGCCGAGCCAGGTTGCTGGCCTCTCTGCTCCCCGGGTCCCCCCAAATCCCTTAAGCCTCCCCACACAATGGCCCCACAGCCCAGCAGCTTCCAGCAGACAGAAGTGCAACGGTGGCAGAGGCCCCAAATGGAATTCGCTGAAGCAGGGATCTGGGCACTCCCTCCCTGCAGCCCCTGGCCCCACTGGCCTCCCTCCGTGACCCTCCCAACGACCCTGCCACCTTTCACAGGCCTTGCTCACAGCGCCCGCTGGGTGGGCCTGCACTGGGTAAGCATACACACAGACACAAGACAGAGGGAAAGTCATCCATTTATTGTTCAACCAGGACCCCTCACTCCCAGGGGCAGGAAACAGGGTGGTGCCTGGGTATACTGGGCCCAGGGGATTCTTCGTGGGTGGGGTCACAGGCCATGTCACAGTTGGGGCCAGGAGAGGAAGGAAGATGGGTTGGGTTTGGGGCTGAGTTTAGGGTGAAGTTAGGATGAGGGTTGGGCTGACCTGAAGTAGGTGGGGGATGAGGATGAGGAGGCTGAGGATGAGGGATTGGGAATAGGGTACTGAGGGTGGGGATGCAAAGGGGTTGAAGGGCAGGTGAATGGCTTGGGATCGAGAATGGGGTCCGGATGGGGCTGGAGGAGCCCTCGGGTTGAGAGTGAGCCGAGAGCTGCCACTATAGTTGGGGCTGCGGAGAGGCACTGGGTGTGAGGTTCAAGGATTTTTCCCACTTGGGATCCTAAGCCAGGTCTAGGTTTCACCGGGGTACTCCCAGGCCCCACTGCTGAGGCCATCGTTTGGGGGAAGGAGAGGAATGGGGTAGCTCTGACAAGGCTGAGGTCACCCTAGGCTCCAGGAAAAGCCTCTGGATGACTGTGAGTGGCACTCTCAGACTCCATGGTACTGGGCCCTTGGGGCCCTAGTATTCAGTGTCCCAGTCCTCAGTGGCAGGTGGCATGGCCAGCGGTGTCTCCGGACCTTGGGCTTCCTTCTTCTGATCCTGGGTAGGTGGTGGTGGTGGTGGTGACGAGGGCATCCTGGGTGGGGTCCTGGGGCCAGCCTCAGCATCCCCTGCCCAGACCCTCTTTGGCTGCCCAGACCTCCCAGGTCCCCGACGCTGCTGACCCCAGCCCCAACCTGGTCTTTCAGGGGTGTCCCAGCCCCCACGTCCCCTGAATGGCCTCCTGGCAGCACCTGGCTGGGCACGGCAAGCCTGCGCGTGGCAGGGGCAGGAGGGCAGAGACTGCTGCAGGGTATAGGCCCCCAGGAGGGCGCTATGCAGGAGGTAAGAGAGGGCATCCAGGCGAATGGGGACGGTGACAGAGGCCAGGTTCTCGGGGAGCCCCAGGTGGGCTGGATCTGGGGTGCCCAGGAGAGAAGATGGCGGGGTTGGGAAAGGCTCAGTCCCAGGTGACGGCAGGGACAGGTTGTTCCTGAAATGCCAAGAGGACAGGTCAGTGGCCTCACCATCTGCATACCTTTCCCAGTGTGGCCTGACTGCCTCTGTGCCTCTGCTGGGATCGTCTCTCCATCCTGAGTTCTGCGTCCACCTCCCAGGCCCTCACCCCTTTCCCCCACCCCCTCTCTCTTTCTCCCCACACCGCTTTACGGAGAGACAGGCTGCTCTGCTGGAACTTCAGCATCAGGCAGAACTCAGCTTCAATTCCAGGCTGCCCAGCTCCCTCACGGTGGGCCTCAGGCCAAATCACTTTCCCATTGGGAACATTTATTTTTCACACCAAGAAAAAAAAAAGGCTTTGGGTGGCTCCCAAGATGCCTATGAAAGGGCTGGGCCTCCATTCCAGAAGTGCAGTCACTGTCCTGGCTGGTATGGCTCAGTGGATTGAGTACCAGCCTGCGAACCAGAGGGTTGAGTGTTCAATTTCTGGGTAGGGCCCATGCCTGGGTTGCAGGCCAGGTTCCCAGTAGGGGACACATGAGAAGCAACCACATACTGATGTTTCTCTCCCTCTCTCTCTCCCTCCCTTCCCCTCTCTCTAAAAATAAATTAATAATTTTTAAGTGCAGGCATTTATTATTTCTCAGGACCTATGGCTGTTTCTGGCATTTTCCATGCTCCTGGTTCTTTCTAGAAATTTCTCTCTGTTCTACAAATATCTGTTTGTAGTGCCCCCCCGGTTCTAAGTATCTTGTTCAACTCTGTCACCAAGCTCCTTTAAGATGCTGTTTCAATGTGATGATACCCGAGGCTTTTATTTTTTTTGATAACTCTCTCTGGGTTTGTTCAACTTTCTGTGATTTGCTCAGACCACCCTCCACTCTCTGGGGCTCTGTCCTCCCCGCGGGAAGTCTTGAGCTTCTCACCCTTCCGGCCCTGTCCCTTCTTCCTTCTGTTGCTCCATCTTCACGAGGGTCTCTCCAGTCTGTTCTAGAACCTTCACCTGAATTTTTCCAGGGCCGGAGGAGGTGGGAGGGGTCCGGGAAGAAAGCGGGCGGGGCTTTGTCAGAAATGGGGCGTGGCCTGCAGGGCGTGTGGAAACTTGAGAAAGAGTGTGCAGCGGGTTCCATATAGTTAGTTCCTCAAGCCCAGTCAGCTCACGAGGCGGCCTCCGTCCCCCTAGATCCAGGAGTCCAGATTCCCAGCCCTTCATCTCTTCCCATCTGTATTCCTGTTTTCTGGGGGTCTTCTTGTGTTCTTTAGGACTCAAGGGACATTTAGACGGAAATCTGCAGGTCTGGATCCTCCCCACGGTGGAGGAGTTAGTAGATGGGCGGGGAGTTTTAGGAGCTGGATTCCGTTCTAGGCTCTGTCTTCTGATTTGCTTTGCGTCCTTAAATCCTTCTAGTTTCTAGGTTTCGGTTTCCCCATCTGACAAATGGGGTTATATTACCTTCCAGGTTCTTGGGAAGTTTAAAGGGTACCATATGCAGAATGTATCAACACAGAATCTGAACTATAATTAGTCTCAGCAAAAATGAGTTACTCATCATTACTGCTGGTAGTCGTGGCAGCATTTTATTGAGAAACAATAGTCATTCTTCTACCCATTCATTTAAGAAGTAAGCTCTCAGAGCCTGCTATGTGCTAGGCTGGGCGCTGGGGATGTAACCCGGGATAAAATAGATGCAGCCCCTACCCCCACACGTGTTGAAAGAGACAGACAATACACAAACCACACGTTTCCTATAAGTACTGTGAAGGTGTAAAGTCGGGGCAAGGGGACACAGAGGCACCGGAAGCAGTTATTTTAGATAAGATGGTTAGGGAAGGCACAGAAGGCCTGGGACTTATTTGCAGTGGAGCAAACAGCAAATACAAAGGATTGAGGGTGCAATAAGCATAGTGTTGGAGGGGCTAGGCAGAAATGAGGGATTTGAGGAGGGATTGGTTGATTAAAAAAAAAATTGTTTGGCCCTGGCTGGTGTGGCTCAGTGGATTGAGTGCCTGCCTTCAAATCAAGGGGTCGCCGTTTTGATTCCTGGTCAGAGCACGTGCCTGGGTTGCAGGCCAGGTCCCCAGCTGGGGGCACATGAGAGGCAACCACATATTGATGTATCTCTCCCTCTCTTTTTCCCTTCCCCTCTCTCTAAAATTAAATAAATAAAAGCTTTAAAAAATGTTTGTCCTGGCCTCATGGCTCAATTGGCTGGAGCATCATCATTCAGTGCACCCAAGGGTTGCTGGTTTGATTCCTGGTCAGGGCACATACCTAGGTTGTGGGGTTCAATCCCTAGTTTGGGCAAGTAGGGGAGGCAACAAACTGATGTTTCTCTCTCACATTATGTCTCTCTCCCTCTCTTTCCCCTTCCCATTCTCTGTCTCTAAAATCAGTGGGAATATGTCCTTGGGTGAGGATAAAAATAAATAAAATAGTTTTGAAATATTTTTATATCTACAGAAGTTTTATAACGCTAATATAATTAACCAATGTCACTCCAATAAATTTAATAAAACCAAAAGAAGACATTTGACTGCATTTAAAAAGTGTTTGTAGTTCTAACACCTTTAAAAACTGCCAAATTCAAGCATATTTTAATAAAAATATTGATTTAAATTTTTTTAAAAAGATAATAGAGTTTCCATATACTCCTCACCTAGCTTCCCTAATGTTAGCTTCTTAGATTATTGTGCATTTGTCACAAGTAAGAAATCAACATGATATTAACTAATTTTTAGACTGATGCCTCCCCCCTTTTTTTTCTCCTGTTCCAGAATCCAGTGCAGGATGTCCTTTAATCATCACCTCTCCTTTGAATTCTCTGGTCAGAGGCAGTTTATCTTTCTTTTTTTTCCCCCACAGTCTTGACAGGCTTGAGGAATACTAGTAGCTATCTTATAAAATAGAGGTCTATTTCAATGAATAACTCACTAAATTTTTATTTCAGAGAGGATCAAACTGTGCCCTGGAGAGGTTAGGTTGCCTAGGGCAACAGAGCTAGTAAATGGAATGGTATGGTAGAGATTTGAACCTGGGGCCACCTGGCTCCAGAGCCTGTGCTTTTTTTTAATGGAGACACAAGTAGAAGCTATAGTGCAAAGGACCTTGTAAACCACAGCAAAGACTTTGGACATGTTTTTTTTTTAACTTCTAGAATACTAAGATGACTTTGAACATTTGAAAGCAGGGGTGTGACATAGTTTGATTTACAGTTTCAGAAGAGCATTATGTCTGCACTTTGGAGAATGGATTGTAGTGCAAAGCAAGTGTGGATGCGTGGAAGCCCTGGGAGGAAGCTGCTATGGACCAGCAAGGGGTGGCAGTGACATTGAGGGGGTGGAGATGGAAAAATGGGAACGAATTTGAGATGCACAGGTGGCCCCTGAACTACATGGGTTTGAACTGTGCTGGTCCACTTATATGCAGATGTCATTAATAATACATACAGTACTGTAAATGTATTATCTCTCCCTTGTGATTTTTAAATAACATTTTCTTTAGCTTCCTTTACTGTAAGAATACACTATGTAATACATAGCACATACAAAATGTGCTAATTGTCTGTTTATGTTTTCCTTAAGGCTTCTGGTCAGCAGTAAGATATAAGTAGTTAAGTTTTGGGGAAGTCAAAAGTTACACCTGAGAAAACCCGACTGCACAGAGGTAAGTACCCTAACACCCACATTGTTCCAGAGTCCATTGACAGTATTTTGGAGGAAGAACTATCAGGATTTGCTGCAGACCTTCTGGGGTGGATAATGGGGAATCAACGAGGCAAAGTCTTCAGCCTGCACTATCCCTTTGAACACGGACCTTCTTACAACAGGTTCACGACATCCCATTTTAAGGATAAAAACATCGGAGACGGTAGCTTTCACTTTCTGAGTTCTCTCGAATCCAGACCCTTGGCTGGATGATGCTGGGGACACCAAAATGATGCAAAACCGTAACATTCCAGGGTGATCAGAGCAGGGACGCATGGAGGAACATGAGCACTAAGAAACTTAAGCAAGGAAAAGAGTGTTGCCTGCTGGCGAAGGGTGGAGGATAAGGTCAGGGAGGTGTTTTTAGAGGAGGTGATCCCTTCTTGATTAAAAAAAAAAAGTTTTATCAAGAAGGCAGGCTTTCCTTTGCTGGAGGCTATGATTAGGACCTGGGTCTCCAGATTAGAAGTTTGGAGCTTATGTACAACCAGGGTTTATAAATTAAAGGTTCGAATCCTTGCCATTTACCAGCGCGTGACCCAGCCATGCTGCTTAGGCGCTTTGAGCGCTCACTGCTCAATTCCAGCGTAAGGAATTGAGGGTAACGCTCCTGGTTTGGTTTTGTTAGGTTTCCCCGCGATCTCGGTATAATTTCTTCACGGACCACGTACCTGGCGCTTTAGGGTTCCCTCCCAAGCTAGGAGAGACGAGGCGGGGTCTTGCGCCTCTAAAGAAATGCCTTTCACCTAGCTTTCAAAATTAAAAGCCAAGTTCTGAAAACCGACCAATCCGTGAAGCTTCCGATTAGCGGGGGACTCTTTAGCCCTGCCCACTCCTTGTTCCGTAGGGCAGCGCGAGACACCATCCTCAGCTCTGATTGGAGGGTGAGCTTGAGTTTCAGGCCGCCTTCGCTCTTTGATTGGCAACTGTTCTGAACGCCAGCCTCTCTTGCGCCCTCTGATTGGCTGTCCTTTTTCCGCATCTTCTTCGAGGCTGTAGTAACTGACAGTTACGCTTTGCCCTCTAGCGGTGGTGGTGGTCCTGGCTGGCGAAGGGTAGCGTCGGCCGCGTCCGGGGAGACGGAGCCCAGGACTTGAGATCAGGTCTAAGCTTGGAGAGGACGGGGGAGCCCTGGGCTGAGGGACCAACCCCTCCTTTCAATAACCCCCACAGGCATCGGACAGTCGGAGATGCAAGATTCGACTTTCAGGGCCTCCCCAGCGCACAGGGTTCCCGGATTCCTTCAGGAGGGCCTTTACCCCACTTCCGGCCCCCACCCGGAAACCCCGAGGATCCTGCGCTCTCCCTGGAGACTTACCCACTCCCTCAGCGCAATTTGGGTTGGCGACCAGGGCCTCCAGGTCTTGGGGACTCGGTCACTGTCACCCCTATCGGCCCTTACATCCTCCCTCCTACCCCGAGGACGGCTCTCACTTAACTCTCCCCTCCCAGCCCCTTAAAGGCCCAGAGGTCACTTTTAGACTTGGACCTGAAAGTTCTTCGCCCCTCATTTCTAGACCGCAGACTCCAAAGAGGGGTTCCCGGGCGCACCCGTCAGGAGTCCCACACTACCTGTTGATGTCACCCATCCTCCGTCCCCCAGTGTCTCGGTCCTTCAGGATGGCGATGGGACATCCCCACCCTCAGGAGTTCAGATTCCCTCTCTCCACATTCTTCCAGGCCCTCACCTCACTCCCTTGGGAAGTCCTGGGACCCTGCAAGTTCTAGGGGGAGGGCCATCCTGAGGGCCCCCCACTCTTTCAAAATTTTACTTATTTATTTTTAGAGAGGAGGCTCACCCCCTGCTGGAGACCTGATCTGCAGCCCCAGCATGTGCCCTGACTGGGAATCCAACCGGCAGTTTTTCAGTTTGCTCAGTCCACTGAGCCATACCAGCCAGGGCAAGGGTCCCCGGTCTTTCAGGAGGCCCCAGGTATAATTCGGTAGCCAGGGGAGGTGGTCTCCAGGGAAATCTCTACCTTCAGGTCCATATTCCTTACTCCTGTTCTTAGGGTCCACCCTTCACTACCATTCTCCCCTCCCCCTGCCCCTGCCTTTTTGTGTTTTATTGACACTTTTGAAATTCAGGAGGTCATCATTAAGGGCTCCCCACCCCCTGCCACTTTCTGAGGTCTTCTCTGCCCCACTTTCTGAGGTCTTCTCTGCCCCTTTGGCATCCACTGTCTCCTGAAGGCCTCCCTCCTCACTACTAGCTCCTTCACCCTAAGGTGTCCTTCCCAGTAAAGGGGGTCATTCCTGCCCTGTGAACCCCACTTTGCCTGCTTAGGGTCTTCTTTCCCACAGGCCCTGCCCTCCACTGTCAAGACGACTCCTCTGGGGTTATTTTCAGAGCCTCTTCCTCCTTTGGAATTGCTCCTTCCCCTTTGACATGTATTTGGGACCATCCTTTTCATTGTTTTTACAGTCACTTTTGTTCAGAGTCCCCTTCAGGGCGTCTTCACATTTTGAAAACCACACAGCACCTCCCAAATTCACTGACTGTCCCCTGGGCTTCAGAGAGCAGAAATTACCTTCCGGGCACAGAGGGTGATCCTCAAGGCCACCCTCAGCCTCGGGAGTTTCCCCACCCTGAGGCTTCTTCCTCTTCCTCTTCCTGCTGGCCTCTTCACACTCCTCTACACTAACATCCTCTAGACCAAAATTTCATTTTCAAGTCCTTTCTTTAGGATTTTCTCCATTCTTCCAACTGCCAGCATTCCCTCTTCTCCCAGTCACTATCCTAAGACCCCCCTTTCCTCAGTTCCCCCATCATTAATAGCTCACTGTCTGGCACCCTGTTGGGTCATTTTCAGCATCCAGGCCAGCAGTCTCAGGATACCCTGTGCTTCCTCCCTCATCAGTATAACAGCCTGGGCTCTCTACCTTCTTTCAAACATCTGGGCCTGCCTGCTCTTGCCCTCACAAACACCTCCCCCAGAATCAACTTTGAGGTTTCTCCAAGAATCTCCTTCCTACATCCATCACACACAAAAAGCCCTTACTCATCCCCTTGACTTCAGGATTCCTGATCCTCTTTTAACTCCTTCCCAGCTGCTCAACTCCCAACCCAGCTTACTTAGCCTTTAGCCAATGGTCACTGTTCACGACTGAGTCCCTCCTGGAAGCTTAGAGCTGAGTGGTTGTTCCAGAACCCAGGAAATGACCAGGGTGCTTGCCAGGAGGTTACTGGAATGAGAATGAGTTTAGGGGTCAGATTTGTGAACTGAGGTCTGTGCTGGAATGAGCCTCCTAGGTTTATGTGACTACCATGGATGGTTTTAGACTGCTTGAAATTGAGGATTTGCTAGAAGCATCTGCTAAAGTGGAAGTGGGAGTCTGGAAGCCAAAGGGCACCTGAAGGGGAGATTCCCATAGACACTTTCACTTGCATCACTTCATTTAAATTCTCAAAAGGTCGGATATGAGGGCAACCTGGTTGCCACATCTGTCACCCCATTGATTGCCAGGGTTCATTCTGCTGATCTGGCTGGCTAGGCAGGTATCCCCTTCTTCCCCCACTGATCCATGTGCATCCCTCCCGAAGCTGTGCACTCAGTCAAAGAAGATGACCTTTCCAGCTAGAGGAGAGGACTGGTCTTGGGTCAAGGGCATACAAGTAGCTGCATTCTCCTGCTAGAACATCCAAACAAACTCTCAACGTCCATTTGTAGGAAAAAAGAAATTCTCAAAAAATGAACAGTATGTTTCCTATTCATGTTATTTATCTTTTAAAATTATTTTTGCTATTATAGATGTCCCAATTTTGCCCCTTTCTGCCCCTCCACCCAGCCTACTCTCACTTTCTTAGTCAATTCCCACACTGTTGTCCACATCCATGGGTCCTTCATATATGTTCTTTGACTAATTCCTTCAAATATTCATTATTTTTGGTGTACAATTCCTAGTTTTGGTAAATGTATAAAGTCACATAACCATCACCACAAACAAGATACAGAATATTCCTGTCACTCCCCAAATTCTTCTGTCCTGTTCCTTTGTCCTAACAACCTTAAAAAAAAAAAAAACCCAGCATCTTTTGGGAGGACAATTTAGCTTTATCTAGCAATATTGAGAAGGCATAGCTCCTTAGATCGGAGAATAAAGGGGTCACCTGAGGCTAGATTAGTTACCTTGCATTTTAGTAATCAATGAGAAATGGCTTAGAAAACTTCCTCATGTCATATCAGCACAAAAGAAAACCAGCCAGGACTAAACCTGTCATTGTGACTTCTTTTTCTTCCACATACTGCATTCCAGGACCAATGGGGATGATGATGGTGATGATGATGATGGAATAAAGTAGCAGTAATGCATATTTTTAAGATATACAAGGCATTAGACTCTATTCCAAGTGCTTTTATCTAATTCAACCCTCACAGCAGCTCAAACGTGGATTGTGTTGCATACTAAAGAATGTGTCTAGCCTTTGCCCCTGGCTCTTGGGAGGGACCCTCTAAACCCTTGGAATTTTCTGAGTGATAGTATCTGGCATTTATGACAGGGCTCTCAAACTACATCTGAGTTTATGCTAACAAGACCCCTGCATGGTGGCCCATAGTTAGTTTCAAGATGGCAGCTGTTCATTCTGGAAAAAACAACCATGTAAGTAGGGCTTTGAGCCTTGTGATGCCAGCTTGACCTGGGAGGGAAGGGGGACTAGACATGATGGCCAGCGACTCAATCAATCATGCCTACATAACATACACACACAGAGACACAGGAAAAACTCGGGAACTTCCTGCTGGGGAGACAATGGATGCATCTTGACACAAAGCTCTGTGTTTGGGACCCTCTCTGACCTCCCTCTATGAATCTAACTGTGATCATGGATGGTGCTTTCCTAAGTTCTGTGAGTCATTACAGCAAATTATTGAACCCAAGGAGGTCGTGGAAGCTCCTGAATTTGTAGCCAGATGGTCAGAAGCGTTGGTGGCCTGGGATCTCTGAGCTTGTGGCTGGTGTCTGAAGTGGAGGCAGAGGTAGGGCAGCCCGTGCCCCACTGTCCAGGAGCAGGATGAGGATGTGTGAGTTGAGTGGGCACTGAAGAAGGTAGATGGGTTTCAGCCATCTAGAAAGTATCTCACCAAAGAAGGTGACAGGAGGCTGTGTGACATCTGCTAGTGATGGAATCGGAGAAGGTGTGTTTGAAATAGTAGAATATTTATGTCTCTGCCTCAGGTTCCTGGCACAGAGCTCCTGAGGCTCTTATAATTTCGTGAGTGATAGGAATGTCTTTTCTAAAAAGGTGACTCTAAAAGGGTTGGCTCCTCGATGGGGGTTGGTCACCCCCCAAACCAAGCCATGATGAGAAGGTTGGACCTTTCCCCCCCTCCAGGAACAGAAGAGAAGCTGAAAATGGAGTTAATGATCAATTGTGCCTACACGATGAATTCTCCATAAAAATCCCAAACTTTGGGGTTTAGAGAGCATCTGGGTTGGTGAACATGTGAAGGTGCTGGGAGGGGTTCTTCACCCCTGCCCCACACCTTGCCTTCTGCATCTCTTCCATCTGACTGTTTCCGGATAATATTCCTTTATAATAAAACAGTAAATGTAAGTAAGAGCTTCCCTGCATTCTGTGAGCCATTATCAAACCCAAGGAAGGGGTCACTGGGGTCACTGGAACCTCCAATCTATTGTTGATCAGTCAGAAGCACATATGACAAATGAACTTGTGACTTGTGTCTGAAGTAGGGGAACTGAGCCCTTAACTTGTGGGCTCTGACATTATCTCGAGGTAGACAGTATCAGTCTTGAGGTCATTTGTAGGACACCCAGATGGTGTCAAAAAGTTACTTGATGAGTGGAAAACCCACACATTTGAGGTCACAAGTGACCTGAAGTGTGGTGGCAGTATGAGAGTAAAAGAGGAACACACTGGAGGGCTTGTGTCCCCACTTACAGCATGGGAGGGGGGCACGACTTTTATGGCAAGAAACAGAGGCGTCAAGGAGGTCTCACCAGGCTGAAGTCCTCACACTTTTGTTCCATGAGACAGCCAGTTTTTGTACTGCCTCACAGAGGGCCCGCCAGGGTGACCCAGAGAAGTCGTTTTAGCCAACAAGAGGCCATAGCTGTGGCCACTTAGATCAAGAGTAACTTGTTCCCATACCTGTGCCTCCTCTGAGCCCCAGTACTTTGAGAAACTAGGGCTTGATGCGGGAATGAAGAAAAGGTGTGGCGGGGACAACCAGTCTCCTTGTTGTCTCTTGGGAGTCAGGTCCCAGCCCAAACCTCTGCTGGATGCAGAGAGGAGACAATGGGATTTACGCCAAGTCTGAAGTGAAGACTTAAGATCAGGCTGATTGTAATACTCAGCACTGACTGGAAAGTTACAGAATGTCCAAGACACCATTAGGGGCTAAAAAAAACTTTTAACAAAACACAACTGGATCAGTGATCAGAAATATGGAACCGTTTTATATTTATACTTCCTGGAGTTGATAGTCTCTGAATCACTGGTCATAGAGAGTATCTGGCGATGCCGAATGTCTGAGCTGGGTCTTCTGACTCCAGGCCTGGTGGTGTTTTGTCTTTTTGTTTATTTGTTTGCTTGTTTCATCTACTCAACATTGCCTTTTCCTGAGAGTACCGAGAAACAACTTCCTTCCTTCCCTCCAAGCTCCAAGTTATTACTGCGTAAGTCAGGACCTTTAGCAGACACATTTCAAAGTTACTGACCCCTGATCAAACCTGTTGCCTAGAAACTCGACCTTGTGATCTAGCCATCTCCCAGGTCAGACAAAGGCTGAAGGCTTGCTCTCCTGGAAGGGTTTGGGGGTCAAGGGAGGGAAACAGAGGCTCCTCTACCATCCCCCCAACACTCAGTTTATGACAAAGAATTCAGGACCCGTTGCACTCATCTATTTTAGGACCTGTCTGAGTTTGGATTTCACTTCTGCTATTCTGTGGTGTGGCATTAGGCCAGACCCTGTCCCTCTCCAAGGTCCATTGAGGAAAGGAGGTGGGCGCACTGGGGTGAGCCCACCCAGCAGTCGAGTCTGTGATGCCATTACTGGGTGTGTGCTGGTTTCTGGGGGCCAACTTCAGTCCTTGCAGCTCGTTTGGTTTGTGATTTTAGTCATTACTCAGAGGCATAGGCATGTTGGGAAGCAATGCGGGCCTTCTCACCATATCATCAGTTACCCGGTAACTGCCATATCGGGGCTCCTAACTCGTTAGGGCTTGGCAAGATGGTCTTTGGCCAAACATGTCCTTAACTGCCTGTGAGAATTAGGTGGGAATGATATAAGCTTTAAACAACAGTGCCTGGGTAAACGCTCAATATACGTTAATGTTATAAACATTTTCACAAATGAGTAGCTGTGGAACTTGAGTGGGTTTAGCTCCAGTGGATATCATCTCTGAATGTCTTCTCTTATCCTCTCACTCAGGATACTGTGACTTTCAGCATCTGCCACACCTCCCTGCCTGTGCTCGGGAAACGTTAGCCTGTCCGCTCACAGCCGTCTCCTCTCAGTCTAGGTTGTCCCATTTTGAAATGACATGTCTTTCCTTCTAAATCTCACCTTGCTCTTCAGCATCTTTTAATTCTTTTCAAAAGCCTTTTTAAAAGATGTTACTTATTTATTTTTAGAGAAAGGGGACGGGAAGGAGAAAGAGAGGGACAGAACCATCAGTGTGTGGTTACTGCTCACACTCCCCCTACTGGGGACCTGGTCATCAACCCAGGCATGCGCCCTGACTGGGAGTCAAACCACTGACCCTTTGGTTCGCAGCTGGCGCTCAATCCACTGAGCTACACAAGCTGGGGCTTCAGCATCTTTTAAATATTTATCTATTTATTTATTTTCTCCTTTGGAGAAAACAATGACATGTTTATTATCAGGTGATATAATTTGTTTTATATAGAACGTTCAAAATAATTTACAGATGAATTATTTAAAATAGACAAACTTTTCAAGGTTGATAAATACAAGGTTAATGTGCAAAATTCAAGTGTATTTTCATATACCAGAACCAACCAAAAAATGACATAGAAAGAAATATGCCATTTTTAATACAACCAAAAAAGTATCAAATACCTCAAGAGAAATCTAATAAAGATATATATGGCTGCTACATGGAAGATTATACAGCATTATATAGAGAAAAATTTATAAAGGGCAATACATGAAAGAAAAGACCATGTAAAATGCTGACTGAATTTTACAAATACGTCCATTGTTCCAATTAAATAGCTTCCTTTTTAAAATTTATTTTCATTTACAGTTGATGTACAATATTATATTCATTTCAAATGTACAACATAGTGATTAGACATTTATATACCTTACAAAGTGATCTCCCTGATAATTCTAGTACCCACCTGACACCATACATAGTGATTACAATATCACTGACTATATTTCCTATGCTATACTTTACATCCCCGTGACCATTTTTATAACTGTCAATTTGTACTTAATCTCTCCTACCTTTTTGCCCATCCCTCCAACCTCCTCTCATCTTGATCCTGTTGACTACAAGCTAGGTCAGAGATGGGGCTTTTATGTCTCAGCTTCTCCCCAGAGACAAGCCGAGTGTCCTGCTTGGGTTCCGCCTGCTATTTTGAGTCCTTTTCACTCAAAAGCGCCCTCTCCAGGAAGGGTTGCAAAGTACAGGGAGGCGTAGGGGAAGGAAGCTATGATTTCAGAGTCAGCTAGACACTGTCCTGTGTGGCTTCAGGTAAATTAACTCACCTCTCTGAATCTCAGATATCTTTACCATGGAGATACTCTTTATGGTACACCACAGTCATCATCAGATGATGTAACTATGAATAATTGACTGAATGTGATATGTAGGAGGTACTTAAAATATGAATTTCCTTGCCAGGCGGTGAAAGACAAATACCATGTGATCTCACCTATAAGTAGAACCTAATCAACAAAACAAACAAGAGAGCAAAATAGAACCAGAGACAAGTAATACAGAACAAACTGACAGTAACCAGAGGAGAGGGGGAAGGGGAATAATGGGGGAAAGAAGGGGAAGGGCTGTCAAGAAACATGTACAAAGGATCCATGGACTAAGCCAACAGGGGGTAGTGGGGAGGACTGAATGTGGGAGGTGGGGGTGGGTAAGGCAGAGGAAAAATGAATGGGGGAAAAATGGAGACAGCTATAATTGAACAACAATAAAAAAATTTTTAACAAGAAAAAAGTATGAATTTCTTTCCTCTCCTTTCCTCTTATTATGACACTACCACTTAGGTACAGTGTGCGAGCTGAGAAAACCCAATTTGACCTGCTTGAATGCATATTTTTCTTAGCTTTACTTACAACCTCTTCTGTTCTTTTTCTACTTCTTCCCCAGCTCTTCCTGCTTTTCAATGTATAACATCACTTTTTTTTTAATACAAAGGCCAGCATCTTTTCTGGGCTTTCCAGTTTTCTGCCAGACTGAAAACCATCCCCCAAGGAGACTGTCTATAAAACAATCACAACTATGACCTCCAGGGAAGGACGAAGGGGAAGGACATGCTTTGCAGTGAGAAACAACTTCTCTTCCCTTCTCTTCACCAGCTGGTTGGTGCTCTCCCCTTGGTTTTCAGGTACACAACACATTCACCCCCAACCTCCATGTCGCCTCCCTGCCCAGCACATCCTCACCTGGAAACGACCCACCCAGTCCCACAGCTGATCACACTGACCCTGGCTACTCTTGACCCATTTCTAAACTGCTACTTCTATTTCCCCTTCTGTAAAAATAAGTGGGTGAGTTTACTTTAAGATACACAAACTTTTCCTGTAAAGGACCAGATGCTAAATATCTTGGGCTTTGCAGGCTGACAACTCAACTCTGCATGAAGTCAGCCACAGAAGACCGTACATAAAAGGATGGGTATGGCTAGGCTGCAATAACACTTTATTAATGGACACACGAACACTTGAATTTCATATTTTTATGTACCACCCAACCTTTTGATTCCCCCAACCATATATTTGTTTATTGTTTTATTTTTAAAAATATTTTATTTATTTATTCTTAGAGAGATGGGAAGGGGGGGAGAGAAACATCGATGTGTAAGAGATACATCAACTGGTTGTCTCTTACATGCCCCTAACTGAGGACCTGACCTGCAACCCAGGCATGTGCCCTGACTGGGAATTGAACAAGCAACCCCTTGGTTTGCAGGCCAGCACTCAATCCACAGAGCCACACCAGCCAGGGCCACTCTCCCCCAATGCCCCACAGCCATTTAAAATGTAAAAACATTCTTGGCTCTTGAGTGATATGTTGAGCCACTTTTAAGGGTTCTCCCACCTTGTAGAAAAGTGATGCTGTGAATAATCAGAGAGGGTGGTGCCTGGGTTTGTCACATGAAAAGTTTATCTTTGTTTGCAGAAGAGTGTATCCAGAGAAGGTCACTCTGGGGATAGCTGTCAAGTGGTTGCAAATGTCAGATCTGGGATGGGATGACCCATCCTGGGAGAAGTTAAAGAAGACAGAGAAAGAGATTCTGCTCCCTTTTACTCATCCTTTCTATGACCCTGCCTTTCCCTCCAGACTGGACCCCCACCCCACAGCCCAGTGGGCCATCAGTGGAACCTGATTGCTGCATATTCCGAGCCGATGTTCCTGGACTCCTGGGTCTCCTGTGCCCTGAGGCCAGAGAAGTTGAGGGCAGCATAATGGATCTCCTCTTTGTGGTTCCCTGATTCTGGGGCTAGATGGGATGATTTGGGTCCTGGGGAGTTAGCATCTGCAGGAGGGGTCCTGGAAGGACTGCTGGGTTTGGCCCTTCGATTCCGAGCCTAAGGCAAAAACAACCATCATTCATTCATTCATTCATTCATTCATCCATTGTGTATTCAACAAATACTTGAGTGGTTACTGCGTGGCAGGCACTGATGGAGGAACTGGGGTTACATGAGGAAGTAAATCCTCTGTTTTTCTTAAAATCCTCACCCAAGGATATGTTTTTATTAGATTGATGAGAGAGAGAAAGAGAGGTAAATTGCCTGCCATACATGTCCTGACCGGGGATCAAACCCACCACCTAGGTGTGTGCCCTGACCAGGGATCAAACCTGCAGCTTTTGGTGTATGGGATGATGTTCCAACCAACTAAGCCAGCTGGCCAGGGCAGTCTGTATCTCTTTGCTGTGGCCACCCTAGCAGACTAGCACAGGTAGACAGGTGCCTGTACCCACCATCAAGATGCAGAACAGCTCTAATCCCAGAGACCTGGTCCTAACCTTGGGGCAGGTACTAATCTGTTCCCCAGCTCTACAACATTATCATTTGAAAAGAGCTATATACATGGAATTATGTGGGTGGGACCATTAGATTTGGGCTTTTTAAGAACATTTTTGTCCCTAAGCTTGATTTAACTGGTTGCAAGTATCAATCCTTTGTTCCTTCCTTTGGATTGTATTCAACAGGGTTGATGGATCTCTCTGGGTTTTAAATGGAGATGACGTACAGAGAAGTAGCTTGGGGGTGTGGGAAGCAGAGAAGATCCACAAAAGGTGGAGGTGTGCCCACCTTCTGCCTCTCAGTGACGTTGATAATGGTTACATCATTAATTAGTAATGTTCTTAGTCGTGGTAACAATGGCAGAGCTGCTACATATGGAGCAAGGGCATGTGTTTTGCTCCTCAAACCAACTCACAAAGAAAAGGGAAGAAGAAATGGAGGCTCAGAAGGAGCTAGTGATTTTGGTCAAGGTCTCATAGATACTAAGTGCCAAAGTCAGGATTTGGATCCATCAACCATGCTTTCACCACCTTGATGTCCCTCGGGCAAAGGGTGAGGCGTGGACGGGGCGAAAAAGGGGCGACACAACCCGGCTCACTCACCAGGTGACCCGGGTTAGGGACCACGTTGACGTAATCCAGGATGGTGCTCCTCCTCGTGACCCTGAGCCTGTGAGTCCCTGCTTTGGTGGGAGTCTCTGCCTGGGTCGGAGTCTCTGCCTGGGTCGGAGTCCCTGCCTGGGTCGGAGTCCCTGCCTGGGTCGGAGTCCCGGCCTGGGTCTGTTTCTTCCTCAGAATCTTCACGCTGAGGAAAGGACCCGCCTCAGTGGGCGCCCTGGCACCTCCCCTGTCCCCTGTCGCCTGTCCCCAGAACCCATCATTCCTGCCCCTAACTCACAAAACCAAGATGAGGCAGAGGACGAAGAGGGCAGTGACGCCAGTGCCCAAAAGTACTCCACTAGAGAATCTTTTTGAGATGAGTCCTTCCTCTTCTGCAGGAAGAAAGGAGTCTGAGCCTCTCTCATCAACGCGGGTCTCGCCGCCCCACGGCCCCCAGGCATTTGGGCCTCCTGCTCCCCTTCCAGACCTCTTACCAGCAATCCCTTTCAGTCTATCTCTTTAAAACCCTGCTGCACCCCGGGCCCAGGCTTTGTATTCTCCCCCCTGAACCCCCAGCCAGAAATGCAGGTGGCCCCCGGCCCCAGCTCCGGCTCCAACCACAGGTCCCCGCCCCTGCCCCACTCAGGCCCCGCCTCCAGGGGGCGTCAAGCAGGCCCCTGACCTGGCAGCAGCAGGACGCTGGAGCTCTGGGCCCCGTGGACATTCTCAGCCTCGCAGCTGAGCCTGAGGCCGGCGCTGAGCCCCGTGCGGAGGCTCAGAGAGCTGTTGGCCCAGGGCCCCGCGGAGCTGGAGGTGACCGTGTAAGAGTCGTTGCTGTGGTTCCCCTCCAGCAGCGCCTCCCCCAGCCTCCAGCGCAGCGAGGGGGCCGGCTCGGCTCGGGAGGAGCAGCTGCAGCGCAGACCCTCGTCCTCCCAGGAGCACGAGTGTCCGAGCAGCCGTGGGGGGTCTGTGGGGAGTGAAGAGAAGGGTCAGCGGTGCCTCTGCCCGCCCAGGACCCAGGTGCCCTGCCCCCAGGTGCCTCATCCCTCCACTCACAGCGCACAGAGAGATGCAGGGAGACTTGGAGGGAGCCCAGAGGGTTCGAAGCTTGGCAAATGAATTCGCCTTCATGCTCCATTTGTATCCGAGGCAGCTCCAGGACCCCAGGGTCTGAGGGCTGGGAAGGGCTCAGAAATTCCCAGCGCTGGGCCCAGCTCAGCCTGGCTGCGGGGTTGCTGTGGGCAACACAGAGCAAACGCAGGCTTTCGCCCTCCAGGATGGGGAGAGACGCGCCATTCCTGAGGTTTTGCAGGACTAGGAGACGGAAGAGGCAGGAGAAATGCAGAGCTCAGGACACAGGGACCCTGGCACATGCGCACATTCTGGACCCACAGGCCCCCAATTTGGTCCTGAGAAGACATGGTTGCTCTGTCCCCTCTCCTACCTGTCCCATCTGCTCGAGAGACCATCATTGTCAGGTTCTCAGGGGCATCTGAAAGAGACACACAGCACCAGCTGCAGAAGGCCAAGGGCCACACTCAGGGCAAAGGGTCCCTGGGGACCAGAGGGAGTGGCAGGCAGGGTAGGAGGACTGAATCACCACCGAGTGAGTGACCACAACACAAACCACCCTAGGAAATAGAAGAGCCCCTTCAGAATCGGTGAACACCTGGAGATTTGGGGAGAAAGGCACCTGGAGTGGCCATGACAGTTCCAGGCCCTTTCCCTGGACCTGGGCCTGGCCCTACGTATTGCTTCCATCTGGCTGTTCTGACTCATGTCCTTTCATAACAAACTGGTGGTCTGGTAAGTAAAATGTTCCCCTGAGTGCTGGGAGTTGCTCTGCCTAGCCGATTACTCAAACCTGAGGAGGATGTTGTGGGAACCGGCCATCTATCACTTCTGATCTAGAGTCACAAGCACAGGTGACACCCTGGACTTGCTATTGGTACCTAAAGGAAGTCTTGTGGGTCTGAGCCCTTCACCTGTGGGATCTGTGTCTCCAGGTACACAGGGTCAGAAGTGGGTGGAACTATACGACACTCAGCTGGAGTCAGAGAATTGCTTGGTGTTGGGAGGAAAATTATCTTCATCTTCATCAGAATCAGAATCATTATCCTGTAGGCCTGAGTGCTAGGCTGCTTTGAGTTCTGAGATCCTGCCCCCAGCTCCTGGCCCACACCCCCTCGCCTCCCAGAAACCAGCCCTGCTGGTCACACTCACACTGCACAGAGAGGTTCAGTGTGCGGCTTTGGAAGCCAAGCCTGTTTTCTCCTCGGCAAGTGTAGCGTCCTGCATCCTCAGGCTTCACCCTGGGCAATGCCAGCTGCAGGCGCCCGGAGCCTGAGAGGTGGGACCAAGAGAGGACTCTGTCCTCCAGGGCCCAGCTCAGGGTGGCAGGGGGACTGCTGTCTGCCTCACAGAGCAGCCTCAGGAACTGGCCTTTCTGGACTGTCAGAGATTGGCTGTCTCCCTGGAGCATCAGGGCTGCAGAGAGGAATGGAGAGAGAGCAGGAGATGGGAGCGGGGGAGAGAGAGAGAGAGAGAGAGAGAGGGAACATTTCCCCCACACTCCTGACATCTTCTCATCACCCAGAGGGAACTGGAAAGCCGAGTCTCACCCAAATGCAGGCCCTGGTACCTGATCTGTTGTCTTGGAAAATGCTGATCACCGGGACTTTGGGGGCATCTGCAACAAGATTGTGAGCCGGCATTGGGAGGAATGTTTGGTTTCCCACAGCCAGAGAGAACCCACCCTGGGAACAAAATATGACTATGCTCAGGGAAGAGACAAAGGAGTGACAAAGGATGATTGCAGAGGGAGGGCCAATGGCATCCAATATCCTTCCCATCTCGGGACCCTACTCCTTTCTCTCCGTGGACACCCTGCACACAGCAACCACAGCCACCACAGCCAGACACAACCCTACCTCTCCAGCTGCCCACGCTGATGTCCCCAACAAACTCACAGGCCACATTAAGCCGGACACTGTTTTCGAAGCTCACACCCTCTCTGGGGAAGTGCACTCGACAGGTGAGGCTGGCATCGTGGTCCTCAGAACTTGGTGTGAAGGCGAGCACTGAGATACGCGCAGTGGTCAGACTGATTTGGTGGGTGGAGAGGGCAGCCCCCATCCAGGAGAAAGTAGGGGCTTGGCATTGTTGAAAGTCCAAGTCAAACACACAGATGGCTGTCACCTGCTGCCCAGGCTCCAGGGTCTCTGGGACGTACACAGCTGGCTTCTGTGTCCTGGCTGGGATGAGAGAGGGCATGCTTGTAGCCCCAGATGGGGTTCCTCAGGGGGTGACCCATGGTCCACTCCCCACAGGCCCTCCCAGCATGAGAGACAGGGGTTGGCAAGGAAAGGGAGGTCCCCCCCATTTCAGCCAGATCCTTACCTGTCACATTCAGATAAAGTTTTTTATACATAAAATTATATCTCACGGATTTGCCTCTCTCAACCCGAAAGTGGTACGATTTGCTGTCTTCCCTCTGTGGATCTTTGATCAGCAAGGTGCAGCTATACTCCTGGGGATTGCCCACAAGGTAGAATCGGCCCTTGGCCCTTGGTTCCACCGCTCGAGACCAGTTGTTTGTGGCCACTGGAAGACCATGGAGCGTTTCTGTTCCTTCGATGAACCAGTAGCCGTGAGCTGGAGTGTCCTTATTCCAGCCATCAGGTGGGTAGGTGACATCACAGGGCACTAACACACACAGGCCCTGTGGCACTGTCACCACCTCCTGTACTGTCAGAGAGAATCCAAAATCCTGGTTCCAAAGACGGCCCTTCTGGCCATCGGCCCACTCACCACCCCACAGCACAGCGAAGATCAGCGTCAGGAGCATCTCTGCCCAGGCAACACTTGCAGCTGCCCAGGGACAGGCTCATTCCCTGACACTGTGACCGGCAGTGAGCAGAGGCAGAAGAGGAAGCCGGGGCAGGCAGGCAGGCAGGCGGGCGGAAGCTGAGCCTGGGGGACTGATGCATGAAATGAGCTCCTCATCTGAGACCACTGGAATCTCCCTTTACCCCCCATCCCACACCCCACCTCACCCACTTGGACTCTGCCTTTCCTGGGGGCCATGCCTGGCTTTGGGCTGGCTGAGCTGGTCCTTCCTGAGTCTCCTCTGCAGGAGGGAATGGAAGGCAGGTGTCTAGCCCTGGGGCCTGGCTGTGGCTGGACAGTGGCACTCTCCTTCTGGGCACTGGGTTATTGCAGAAGCAGAAGTGAAAGTTTGCAGTGAGCCCTTCTGACAGGGGCCCCTGGAGATGGAGGGGGTTGCAGTGGGCTTGAGTTTCTGGGTGTGCGGTGGGGAGCAGGGGTCTTCTTGCCAGACAAAGTGCAGGATGCCTAGGAAATTTCACTCTCAGATCCACAAGGAATCACTGTTTTAGTGTAAGTATATCCCAAATATTGTGTGGGACATACCTCTACTAAAATGATACACTGGTTTGTTTGTTTTTTTAAGACTTTATTTATCCATTTGTAGACAGAGGAGAGGGGTGGGAGAAAGAGACAGAGGGAAACTTCAATGTGTGGTTGCCTCTCAAGCATCCCCTACTGGGGACCTGGCCCACAACCCAGGCATGTGCCCAACAGGGAATCAAACCAGGACCCCTCGGTTCACAGTCCAGTGCTCAATCCACTGAGCCACACCAACCAGGGCCAATGCAGTGAGTATATCTGAAATTCTGAGTTATTTGGGGGCCTGGTGTTTTCATTTGCTAAGTCTGGCAACTGTAGGCTGGTCTCAGGGCCACACCATAGTCCTCTGTGGGGGGTTCCCGGAGCCTGGTCCCTGGGGGGGCACCCAAACCCAAGACCTGAGTCCACTTCCCACCTCCTCTCTTCTTCTGTCATACACTTGCATGAGCTTTGTGTGTGACACCTGTTGTGATAAGAACACCTGCACCCAGAGGTGGAGCTGGTGGCTGGAGTTGCAGGTGATATAAGGGGCAAGGCAGATGCGAAGTGAGTGGGATAAACGCCCTCACATATTGTGCCCCTAACCCAGCCTTTCTTCTGAAGATGACTCTGCTTGGTCATGTGCAGACACTGTGCTCTCCCACACAACCTCATGGCCCAGACCACATGCGTGGCAGGCGCTAAGCTGCATAAGGAGGACACACAGGTAAATACAACACAGTGTCTGACTTCAAGGGGATCCAGTTGGTGTCTGAAGATCCACAGAAACAGAGAAGTACCAAAGTGCTTGTAAATGTCACTCTGCACTCCCCTGCAAGCTGAGGAAATGTTCATGAGGCTCCTGGGGAAGTAGGGGTTACTTCTTCCTGGTGATGCCAGGACAGGTGTCCTGGAGCAGGTGAAACCTAACTGTCCCTGCCCTGGCATCATAATCACAGACTGGATCACTTAAATAACAGAAATTGATGTCCTTACAGTTCTGTGGGGAGTAGATGTTGCAGATCAAGGGGTCCCCATGGCTCCTTTCTTCTGAGGCCCCTCTCTCTCTCTCTAGCTTGTAGATGGCTGTCTTCTCCCTGTGCCCTGTCATGGCTGTCCCTTGTGTGTGTCTGTGTCCTAATAGTCTCTTCTCAGAAGGCCACCAGTCCTATGGCTCTGGGGCCACCCTCTGACTTTATTTTAACTGGATTACTTCCTGAATGGCCTATTCTCCAAAGAGTCACATTTCCAGGTACTGGACATTAAGACTTGAACACGTCAGTTGGATGTGGACAAATTCAGTTCAAAACATCCACTTTCCTCTTCACTCTGATCCCCAGTCCTCACTGCCCAACTGACTTTAGGGGGGAGAACCAGGTCCCTTCTCTCAGGGGTGCTCACAGAGGAGGGGTGTCTCCAGGGAGGAGCAGGGGGGAGGGAGGGATGCCTGGTTCTTCTGGGGAATGTCCTGAGGGAGCTGAGGACCAGGAGAATGGTAACCTCTCCATCCTCAGGTCGTTTCTCTAAACCACCACCCAATGCTGCTCCTTCAGCTTGAGAAGGGAGAAAAG
Organism: Phyllostomus hastatus; assembly: GCF_019186645.2. NCBI lineage: Eukaryota > Metazoa > Chordata > Mammalia > Chiroptera > Phyllostomidae > Phyllostomus > Phyllostomus hastatus. The sequence continues at coordinate 2,400,476 of NW_025334008.1, forward strand.
CCCCTCAGCCACACCAGGTCTGAATGATGCCAATCTGCAGTTCCTCGGCTCCTCCAGGCTGACCCAAGGCCTCAGAACCCCACCTCAGCCTGTACACCACCCTTGGGCTATTTCTTCCTTGGAACCTCAGAGCTGACCCCTCAGGGGTGGGGCTGAGGAGGACTCCAGGGCCAAGTGGGGACAGCTTGGCAGCTCTGGATGCAGAGCTACATTATCAGGGGGAAATGGAAAGAAGGGGGGGTCTGAGTGACCCCCACTGTGGACTGACCCTTTCTCCTTCTGGAGGCAGCACTAAGAAGCTCCTAGAGCTGGTCCTGAGACCCTCAGCTTCTCTCCCCCTTTCCCAGCAACACTGTGGGTTCTCTTTTCCTCTCCTCACAGCAAAAGTCCTTCAAGAATCACACCTTCTTTATTGACCAGCCATCCTGCCAGGCCTCGTCCAGCTGTGTTCCATCTGGACATCACTCAAACTAGTCCTGCCAAGATCACCAAAGACCTCAAAAGGCTAAAACCCACAGTCCCATCTTGGTTGAAGTGGATGCCGCCCCCTCGGCAGCATGAGACTTGCACAGTCATCTGTTCCCTTCTGAAGCATGAAAGTCCAGCTTCCGTGTCACCTAGAGCTGCCACCTTAGTCAAGTTGGGGACCCCATGCTCAAGCTCTGTGTGAAGGTGCCTCTTCCTGTTTCAGTGCCACCCATGACTTCCTGCGCTGCCCCCAGGGGGCGCTCCACCCACAAACACAGACTGACCCCTGGGGAGCCCCAGGCACCAAGATAGGGGAAATCGCGGTCCTGGAGAAGAGCCCCTGCACAGGGAACCCACCCAGGTCCTGGACACGTTTGCAAATGTTGCTCTTCCCAAAGGGCTGCATTCGTTCTCGCTCCCTCCCCAGATGATGACTGTGCCCGGTTCACTGCACCTCTATCAACTGAGCTCTGCTGGGGGAGCATATAGAGCAAACACAGTCACCACCACCACCCCACTTGGGCCCCCTGCAGACCCACTTCCACCGATATAAAACACGTCAGCATCGTCTCGCTCTCACAGCCTCATTCTGAAATGACACGCACCCAGAAGCACTAACCACGTGACATGCACGTCGGAAAACGTGCCACTGTGGTATGGGAGTCCTGGCTAGTTGTTATCACAGAATACCATAGACCCAGCTGCTTAAAGAGGAAACATTCATTTACCTCAGTCCTGAGGGGTAGAAGTCCAAGATGAAGTCGCCAGCAGACTTTTGGCATCTGTGAAGGTCCACTTCCTGGGTGACAGATATGGTCTCCTCACCATGTCCTCACATGGTGGGGCAGGGACAGGGCATTCTGTGAGGTCTCTTTAATACGAGACCATTTTTGAGGGCTTCACCTTCATGACCTAATCTCCTCCTAAAGGTCCCAGATCATTAGGTTTTAACACATGGTTTTGTGGGAGGCACAGTCTGTGGTATGTGGGGGTGTTGTGGTCACATCTTTCCTCTGTTCAGATTGGGGTCATGTGATGGTCAGGACCTCTTAGCTGGGCCTTCACCCTTTTCTCTCAAATCAAGACAGCATTTTGTGAGGCAAAATCTGTGGTCAGATAACCCAGTTCACTCCAATTTGGAGCAAAGGAAAACATTTGCCATCTCAGTACTTTTATGATGAGTGATAATTGTTACTTAGTAGTGGGTGTCAACTCCCAGTGTGAAGGATTCTTTTTGCAAAAGCAAACACCAATTCTTTATGTCACAGCCTGAGGCTGCCTGGGCTCTGATCCCTGCTGACTTCTCCAGCCTCTTGTCCTTTTACTCCATTGTTTTCAAATCACCCTTTAAGGAAGACTGAGGCAGCCCCTGCTGGCACAGATAGACAGGTCCTGGTGTTCTGCTGCTGAACATAAACACCATCACAGGATGTCACGCCAGGCCAGGTGCCTGTGTGTGTGGTGGAACCAAACCACTCCAGTCATGTCTGAGTGCAGACACAGACAGAAACATCGTCTAAGCCACCCTGTGACCCAACGCCCTGATCTAGGGTACCGTGAATGACTACTTATTAACCACCTACAGCACCAGTTTCCTCTATGGGCTGTGGGTGGTGCCCTATCCACATCCCTATGTGAAGCTCTAACCCCAGTGCCATGGTATTTGGGGATTGGGCTTTTCAGAGGTGATCAGCTCAGGAGGTGGACTCCTCATGATGAAACTAGTGCCCTTATCGAAAGGCCTCAGGGAGCAGCCTTGCCCTCCTCAGTATAAGGACATATTGAGGACAGGTTGCCTATGACCCAGGACGTGTTCCCTTCTCAGACACCTAATCTGCCGGTGCCTTGATCTTGCACTTTTCAGCTTCAGCATTGTGAGTAAGCCCTGGCCAGGTGGCTCACCTGGTTGGGGTGTCATCCCATCCACCAAAAGGTTGGAGATTCGATGCCCATTCAGGGCACATATGTAAGTTGCTGTTTTAATCCCCTCTAGGAGAATTTATTGGAGGCAACTAAACAATGTTTCTCTCTCACATCGATATTTCTCTCTCTGTGTCTTTCCCTTATTCTCTCTCTCAAATCAATAGATGTATTTTATCTAACTTTAAAAAGAGCTGTGCCTAATGCATTTCTGTTGTCTGTAAGCCTCTCAGCCAGTAACACTTTGTTGTAGCAATGGACACAGATGAAGGCAGACACTCAGGGGACCAAAGACATCACTTAGTAAGACTGGCATTTATTTCTCTAACTGAAACCCTGATCAAGATATGGAGCATGTCTGTCACTCTAGAAGACACCACCCAGCCTGCCCTTCCATTCACTCCTAGCGCCATCAGCCCGTCATGCTTGAGTAACAGCCTGGGGCCCACGACCTGGGAGGCATCATGAAAGAGAGAGCCCTGAGAGTCTCTGCTGCTCTCACCTGGACTGTCCTTCTTCAGTGGGGGCTACCTGGCAGACCTGGCAAGGATGAGCAACGCTGGCAGCCTGCCCCTCCTGGGAAGATACCATCACCCTCAACTTGGGATGGGAGGGGGGAGCCCTGTGTTCTTGGCACCACCCACCAGGCCTGGAGCTGCCACAATGCTGAGCTGGAATGTGGATGGCAGGGTGCAGATGCTGCTTCCAATGGCAAAGAACTCGTTGTTCCTACCCAGGTTGTATCAATGTTCCTCTTTTTCTAAAGATTTCATTTATTTATTTTTAGACAAAGGGGAAGGGAGGGAGAAAAAAAGGGAGAGCAACATCAAATGTGGTGGCCTCTCGTGTGCCCACTACTGGGGACCTGGCCCACGACACAGGCATGTGCCCTGTCTGGGGATTAAACCGGCAACTTTTCAGTTTGCAGGCTGGCACTCAATCTACCTAGCCACACCTGCAAGGATGTCAATTTTCTTAAGCACATACTTTATTTTCTGATGTGTGCACTTAGAACAATTTCCAGAGATCAGAAATGGTGGTTTATAGAAAAACTTTTCATCACCTATGCTTGTTTGAGTGGACACTGAGCCCATGGATCACCTCCTATTAACATTTCAGAGTGGAACCAGCAGTATTATCCTGAAAGCCTCAATTGGAAATGCTCTGAATGTCCCTTAGCTGCCTAATGGATCAAAAAACAGTCGTGTGTATCCCTACAGGGGAATAATATGTAATCACTGAGAACAAAATGTCATTATTTTAAAGCAATACAATCAAGTTTATTAATTTTAAAAATTAATAAATTTATTGTGCACAAAATCCAACATGGTTGAACCTCTAAGACACAATTTTTCCTGAAAGTATCAGACAAAGAGATTTGATTGGATTGTGCGTATATGAAATGCTGATTAAAAAAGATCATTAGGGATTCAAAGCAGACAATGACTTTTTAAAAGATGGGAAGGAGTAGGTATTAATCATAAATCAGCTGAAAGTTCCTTCTAGCTAATCAAATGTGTGACCGTGGTGGCAGAACTCTATAAATTTACTAAAAACATCATCGAACTGTTTACTTACAGTGAATTAACACTATGTTGTATAACTTTTCCCACAATCACTATTTTTTAAAAGCTTTTGCTGGGGACTTCTACTTTTGAGCATGGGAGGCTAACAGGGTTCAGAATTATTCTTTCGTAAACAATGGCTACAATGAGCAAAATACAAGAATGTATATTTTTATACAAGAGACAGAGACAGGGAGTATCCATGATCCTTGAGAGAAGACCAAATGCATACAGAGGCTTCTAATCACCTAGGTTTTCTGCTAGTGCATTGTTTGCAAAGGCACACACCAAAAAAAAAAGCCTCTAAAATTTTACTGAGCTGAGGAGTCATACATTGGACTTTAAAAAGACTGTCACAGCTAAAGCGTGCACATCCAAGTTTTAGACAGGAAACAGCATTGCAGAGAAAGGGTCCAAGGTTACATTGTTGGCAAAATACCACTCGGCATGTGCAAACGCTATGAGGGCCCACAAGAACAAGTTCTAAGGAGAGAACAATTACCAGACAGCTGTGAGATGAGAAATTCCTGGAGATCACACAGGGCTTGGTCTTGTGCATAATCCTTCCAGACAGAGGGAAGATACTGCCTTTAATATGTGGGCATTTAGTGTTGGCTGGTGTGGTCAGTGGATTGAGTGCCAGCCTGCAAACCAAAGGGTCACCAGTTCGATTCTCCATCAGGGCACATGCCTAGGTTGTGGGCCAGAGCCCCAGTTGGGGGTGTGTGGGAGACAGCCACACATCAATGTTTCTCCTAATCCCTCTCCCTCCCTTCCTTTCTCTCTAAAAATAAATACATAAAATCTTTAGAATATATATATATATGTGGACATTTAGTCACTCTTCAAAAGGGCCATTGCACACAATTGAAAGAATATTAATTCTAAAAAAAAGACTATACTAGACCTATCTTAGCAAACAGGCTAATAATGAAAGACCCTTAAAACTATTGGCTCAACATGAAAGTCACTTGACTGCCTCCCAGAGAAAGGACCAATGTTCTTCAAAGAAATGCAACAAGACCAAGCAGTCAGCCACAAGAAACTGACATTACCACCACTCAGTGAAAAATTACAAGACACATAAAAAGAAGTATGAACTTACAGCACTTCACAGGAGAAAGGCATTCAGTGAATCATGCTCAGACATGAGAAAGGAGACTGACCTGGCAGACGAAGACATTACAGACTTGTTGCCAATATGTCCCATATATTCAAGGATATAAAGCAAGACACTCACACAATAAGAGAAGAAATAATAAGATTAAAAACTGAAAAAGTGCAACTTCTAGGGAAGATACATGACCTGAAATGCAAATGTCACTGGATGAGAATAACAGCAGACTCAAATTGGTAGAATAATCAATACACTTAAAGACACAGCAGTAGCTTTGGTTCTCACTGAAGAATACAGAGAAACAAAGGCTGAAGATGCTCAAGGTCCTTTGAGATAACATCAGGAACTATACATGTGTAATACTTGGGACCCAGAGAAGAAGAGAGAGAAAGAATAAACACATACATACTTATTAAATAAGTATCAGCTTCCATTTTTTGTTTTTTTAAATATCAATGTGTGGTTGCCTCTCACATGCCCCCACTGGGGACCTGGCCCACAACCCAGGCACATGCCCTGACTGGGAATTAAACCAGAAACCCTTTAGTGAACAGGCCAGCACTCAATCCACTGAGCCACACCAACTAAGGCTAGCTTCTGTTTTTACAAATATAATCACAGCTAAAATTGACAGATTCAAGATACTAAACAAACTCTCACCAGGATAACATCTGTCTGTCCCTCTCTTCATCACAAGCACACATGCTGAGAACCCACATAGGCAATTGATAATCACATCATTTAAACCCAGTAAATACTGGAAAACATTAAAACCACCCAGAGCAAGACATATTACAAAGAAAAAAAGATAAAAATGACAGCAGAATTCTCATTAAAAATACTATGAAAGGCAAAAGAAGGTGAAGAACTGAAAGAACAAAACGTTTTCCCAGCGCTCCTCTTTCAAGGAAATTAGGGATGGAGGTGCAGTGTGGGTGGGAAAATGGACACAACTGTACTGGAACAAGAATTTTTTTAAAAGTTAAAAAAATGGAGGCAACTGTACTTGAACATCAATTAGGAAGGAAGGAAGGAAGGAAGGAAGGAAGAAAGAAAGAAAGAAAGAAAGAAAGAAAGAAAGAAAGAAAGAAAGAAAGAAAGAAAGAAAGAAAGATAGAAAGGGAAAGAAAGAAAGAAAGAAAGAAAGAAATCTTCCCAAAGCTCATGGAAACATTTTCAGGCAAAGACTGGCTGGGAGAATTTACCCCCATCATGCCTGCATTAGTACAAGAACTATACAAAAAGATCTTCACATTTGAGGTAAACAAAAAGGAAGTGAAAATGGAGGAAGATGGTCAAAAGACAGAGGCTTCCAGTTGGGACATAAGTAAGAACTAGGGGCGCAACATACAACGTGATAACAACAGCTGACCCTGCCCCACAGCACAGAGGGAACTTGTTAGGAAAGTCAGTGCTGAGTTCTCGTTACAGAGAGAAATAGTTTATCCTTTGTGCCCACTTAGTTTTTATTGCATCTGTATGAGAAGGTAGATGTTACCTGGACCTACTGTGCTAACCCCACCACAATGTAGGTAAGTAAAATCACCATGCTATGTGACTTACATGTATACACTGATATTTCTATTTTCAAGAAAACTAGAAAAAAAGGAAACTAATACTATAGAGAAACCTGAATGCCCACAAAGAGATAAGGAGCACTTGAACAGGTTAATATATGGATAAATATAACAGAAGTGCTTTTTCTAATTGAAAATCACTGTAAACCTGCTTAAAAAGGATACATTCTGGGATTTAGAACAATATGTTATGGGATTGAATGATGGGCTAATCAGAACCACATTAAGGTAAGCACACAGAAGCAAAATATTACATAAAGTATGTATTTTACTAAGAAATTCAAATTAATACTGACATCTTTATCCAGCTCCCACTGGCCCTCCATCCACTGAAATGGAGCTACCAGAAAGAGTCCAGGGAACCAGAGGTGAAGGGTGATTTCTGAATGGGACACAATGGTGAGATCGATCCTTCCCCACCGGCTAAGGCTCTGGAGCCCAGACCCCCACACCACCTCCAGAACAGGGCTCAGGCTCCCCTTGCAGCTTCTTCCACTAGGGAGCCTTTAAACCTGTGGGGAAACAAGTTCTGAAATGACACACCAGTTCTGTGGAGGCTTTTCTCTGGGGAGAACAAAATATGGGAAGCCATCACAGCATCTTCATATCCAGAATTCCTTCAGAAACTCACTCACTTGGTGTAGTGGAGCCAGGTGAGGCCATAGGTGAGAAGGAAGCCAGCTCCCATGACAGCCCCTCTGATCTGGGTGATGACCAGGGGCCAGGAGCCCTGCTGCTCCCCACAGACTTGGTGGGAGGTACCAGAAACACCTGGAAGAGGAAGAGAGAGAGAGGTGTGAGTTTCCTTAAGTCCACACCTCAGTCCTGATTAATGTCCTGCCACTGCCCCCTCAGATCACAGGGGTCCTGCTAGTAGTAACCCTGCACAACTAGGTAGAGGGAGGCATGGTAGATTTGTGGGTGCTGAGCTTGGCAGGTGAACTCCCCTGCATCTGCCATGACCACGTGAGGCAGCTCCAGGACCCCCAGGTCTGAGGGCTTGGAGGAACTCTGAGTCAGGCTTCCCCGGGACCAGCTTGGCCTCCCTGGTACATTGCCATCTGCCTCACAGACCAAGCGCAGGGACTGGCCCTCCTGGACTTGCAGGGAGGTGGCATTGCCCAGGACCTCTGGGACCAAGGAGACACAGAGAGACAGAGGGTAGGGCTGAGAGCTGCTCTCTCCTCTGTCCACCCCCAGACACAGAAATGCGAAACTGCATCTCTGAGACAAGCACAGCTAGTAAGGGCCAGTGGGGGTGAAGCTGCATGAGGTGAGCAGTGGGCAGGAGAGGCCAGCTGTTGCTCCCAGAACTGGGAGTGGGCATTTGAGGAAGAGCTGGTCACGTGTACACCTGGGAAGGCACCCTTGGGAGGTAGACTTTGATGTGAGAAGCTGTGCAGAGGTGCTGATGCATGTAGGACTGACCATTGGAGGCTCACACACACACACACACACACACACACACGTGAAGCTCTCAGCCTCTCCCCTGAGAAAGGAGGGAGCAAGGTGAGTTTGAACAGAAGAGGAATAGGGTCACATGTGGGGTATGTAGAGATGATCTGGGGGCCCAAATTGTGGCAGCCAGAAGGAGGAGAACCTGGAGGCTGCAGGCCACAGAGGAAGCTGGCCCAAGTCCAGATCTCTGTCATGTCCGGGTAAGAGAGAGGACAGAGGCCCAAAGTGAGGCTGGGTGGCTGTGGGGATTGAGGAAGTTTGAAATCTGAGACCTTGGCAGGATGTCAAGTTTGCTGAACTCAGTGAGTCCTGGGGAGTGTTGGGCAAACACAGGGAAGCCTGAAGTGACTTTCCAGACATTGAGTCAGGTTCCTCAGAAAGGAAGAGCCCTCCTCGGGGGTGCGGAGGGCCCTCGGGATGTTTTGGACAGCACAGAGCTTTGTGAGGATCTTCAGGGAAGGGGTAGAACAGAAGCACTGGGGTCAATGACTCTCCCGAAGGGTCAGGCAGAAAGGGGCTGGTAACCGGGCACACAGCTGCAGACTCATCTCCTTGGAGGAGAGGGAGAAGGCACAGCCAGGGAAAGGCAAGGAGTCAGGAAGAGGACATCATGGGAAAGTGCTGGAGAGAAGAGGTCAGGGGTGAGGGAGCAACCAGAGGTGACACTGAAAGGTCAACTTGAAATTCACAGGAAACCTAGAGAGACCTGGCAGGGAACAGGTGGGGGACAGGGCAGAGGGGGACTAGAGTGGAGAAGGGTGAAGGGGCTTTATTCTGCCCAATGTCAGATCATGTACCTCCTGTGCCCTCTGACCTCAGTTCCACCCCGGGTCTCTCGCACCTGTGCTATTTTCCTGGAACATGCGTTTGGTCAGAGTCCATGGAGTATCTGGAGGAGAATAAAGTAATTGGCCACATGCAGTATGATGGGCTTGTCAGGAGCAAGGTGTTGGGTCTGGGTGTTCTCTCCATCCTCACCCCAGCCATGGCTCCAACAACAGTCCCCAAGTATCTTCCACCCACGCCCTACACCCCCGACTCCCTCCACCCTCAGGGACCCAGTGTCCTGACTGGGTACTCACAGGTCATGTTGAGCTTGATGGTGTTCTCAATCTTACCACCCCCCAAGGCCACCTGACAGGTGAGGTTGGTGCCATGGTGCTGGGGCCCTGGTGTGAGGGTGACCACTGAGTAGTTGGAAGTGCTGGTACCCAGGGGAGTGCAGTTGGCCCCCATCCAGGAGAAGATGGGTGTCCCTCTGTCACAGGTCCATGACAATGCACAGGTAATGTTTTTGGGTTGGCCAGATTTGAGGGTTCCCTGGATGTGGATGTCAGGCACCAGATCTGGGGAAGAAAGAGACAGAGACCCAGGCCCTGGATGTGGGATCCCCAAGTGTGCCCCTAACTGCAGCCTCTGTGCCAGGCCAGCCCTAGGGGCCCCCTGAGTCATTCCCAGGATGAGGAGAATCAGGTTCCTTCCCAGCCCAGGAGCCCTCAGGACCCAGCCATGTGTCTTCACCTTGTCCCTGTTTCTTATCTGTCACATGAACAGAGATCTGGTTATGTGTGTAATCATGTTTCAGATAGGGCCCTCGCTCTACTCTGAAAACGTATGTCCCAGTGTCCCCTCTCTGTGTGTCTCTGATGAGCAGGGAGCAGTCGCCGGTCTGAGGATTCCTGATGAGGTGGAATCGGCCTTGGGTCTCCTGTTGTGCACTATGATTGGGGTTGTTTGTGGCCACAGGAGGATCCCGGTCTGTGTTGGCTCCTTCCCGGAACCAGTAGCCGTAAGCTGGGGTAGACTTGATCCAGCCATCCTGGGGGTAGGAGAAGGTGCAGGGCACAGAGACACACAGGGCCTCCTGCACCGTCACAGACTTCTGCACAGACAGCAGGAATCCTGGACTCTCAGCCACAGACCCTGCAGAGAAAGGAGGGTCAGCCACAGACTCCACACCAGCCCACACACTCTCCCCTAGGGTACTCACCTGCCCACAGCAGGGCCAGGAACCGCAGCAGCAGCAGCAGCAGCATCTCTGGAGGTTTTTCTGGGTTCCTGTAGGTAAAAGGAGAGGGAAGGAAGTGGGAACAGAACTGTGCGGAGTGAGCCCCATAGAAGCTGAGGAGCGCTGGGCCTCCCCCTGTTCACAGAAGAGGAACTTCAGATATGGAGCTTGTCCCCTCTCTGCACAGAGCTGGCAGATGCCCACAGGCCAGAGACCATGGAGACCTCCCAGAGAAGAGAAGCCAGGGAGAATATCCAAGGTCCTGCCCCATCTTGGGGGGTTCCCCTGCAGCACTGGAGCAGGACCAGGACCTTGAGGATCTGAGGATGGGACACCTGATCTCCTAAGATCCTCCCATCCAAGGGGCTTTTCTGAGCTCTGGTGTGTACACCAGGGAGCTGCATGGACCTGGAATTCACAGTCTCATCCAGACTCTCAGGTAGTCGGTCCTGCAAGGTGGAGGATTCATGTGTGTGTGAGCATCTAAGGCAGAAGAAACAAGGGGTCCTGGTGCAGTGAAGGCAGCACCCATCCACCATCCATCCATCCATCATCCATACATACATCCATCCATCCACCAAACGCTCAGTGAGCATCTAAGTGGAAGCCAGCTGGAGACAGGAAGGGATACATGTACCTGGTCATGCATGTGACATGCTCCACACCCAGTGGCATCATTTGTCCCCAAACACAGTACTGTCAGGCTTCAAAGCTGCAGTCCTGGTTGAGTTTAACATGTTTCCACATGGCATGCTGCATATTTCCTATAAATATGAGTGTGCATTTTCCTTTCTGTAATCCAGTTAAAAAGAACTCTTTTCAAGTTGCAAAATTGAAAATGCTACACCCATTGAACAACTACTCCCCATTGTCCTTGTCACAATGATGGAGACTTTCCCCCAGACAGGCATCGCAGGGTCTGGGGGAGGAGCTGTCACCTACTGCAGGGTCCTGGGAGCCCAGGGAGGTCCCTCTGTTCACAAAGTTGCTCCTGGTCCTCCCAGTCCCTCCCCTTGACTTTCACTTCCCCTGTGCAAAAAGGGCTTCCTGCTTCTTCTTCTGCACCTGTCTGTGTCTGTTGTTCATCCTGGTTGCAGGTACTGCAGCATAATTCTTTTTTATTTTGAAATATATTATTTTAAGTTATATTTTATTATTTATGTTATTACAGTTGTCCCACTTTTCTGCTTGTCCCCTCCACACAACCCATCCACTCTGACTCCCTCAGGCAATCCCTACATCACTGTCCATGTCTGTGGGTCATGCATATATGTTTTTTGGCTGCTCTGTTCTGTATGCTGTACTTTACATCCTCATATTCTATAACTACCAATTTGTACATCTTAATCCCCTCACTTTTTTCTCCCATCCTCCCAACCTCCCTGCCACCACCCCCCACAATCTGTCAACCATCAAAACGTTCTCTGTATTTATGATTTGGTATCTGTTCTTGTTTGTTTATTTTATTTTTTATATCAATTGTCAATAAATATGTATTTATTGGCATTTTATTGTTCATATTTTGGTTCTTCTTAACATTTCATATAATATTAATGTGGTGATGATGAGCTTTTTAAGCTTTTGCTTGTGCGGGAAGCTCTTTATCTGTCCTTTGATTCTAAAAGATAGCATTGCTGGGTAGAGTAATCTTGGTTGTAGATCATTGCTTTTCATCATGTTGAATATTTCTTGCCAATTCCTTCTAACCTTCAAAGTTTCTTTTGAAAAATAAGCTGACAGTCTTATGGGAGCTCCCTTGTAGGTAACTATTTTTCTCTTGATGCTTTTAAGGTTACCTGTTTGTCTTTGACCTTCGGCATTTTAATTATGATGTGTCTTGGTGTGGGTTTTTTGGGGTTCATTTGTTTGGTACTCTGTACTTTCTGGACTTCTATGTCTATTTCCTTCATCAACTTAAGGAAGTTTTCTGTCATTATTTTTCAAATAGGCTTCCAATTTCTTACTCTCTCTCTTCTCTTTCTGGCACCTTCATGGTGCAAACATTTGTATGCTTGATTTTCTCAGAGATTCTTTAAACTATCCTCATATTTTTGGATTATTTTTTTCTTCTTCTCATTCTGATTTTTTTTTTTTTGCTTTCTGTATCCCAATAGATGATTTGATTCTTGGCTTCATCCACTCAACTGTTGATACCCTATAAATGGGTCTGTATTTCAATTAATGTATCCTTTGTTTCTGATTGGATCTTTTTTATGCTGTTGAGGTTCTCACTAAGTTCACTGAGCATACTTATAGCCCGTGTTTTGAACTGCATCTAGTAGATTGCTTATCTCCATTTTGTTTAGTTCTTCTGGAGTTTTGTCCAGTTCTTTCATTTGGACCATATTTCTTTGTCTCCTAATTTTGGCAGCCTCCCTATGTTTGTTTCTATGTAGTAGGTAGAGCTAGGTCTCCCAGGATTGACAGAGTGGCCTAATGTCATAGGTGTCCTGTAGGATCCAGTGGCACAACCTCCCCTATTACCCAAGCTGGGGACCCAAGGTGTGCGGACTATGTGAGCTGTGTACACCCTCTTTGTGTAGTTGAACCTTGATTACTGTTGGCACATGCAAGGTCAGCCACTGCTTGTGTTCTGTCCAGGGTTACTCAGCATAAGCTACAAAGCAATCTGCAGATGGCTGCTACTAGTGCTGGGCTTGGAGGTGCCCAGAAGAGTTTCAGCTGTGAATCAAGGCCAGCTACTGCTAATGCCAGTCCTGGGGCAACTTAGGGAGAGGTATGGTACTTACTGAAGCCAGATGCTGCTTGTTTTAGAGAATTTAGAAAAATCTGAAGCATGGGCCAAGACAAACCATTCATATGGAAAAGCCACTCAAAACAACTTCAGTGGGCCCAAAAACTAAGTGGAGCAGGTCCTCAGGGAATCACCAAGGTGGGGCAAACAGTGAAAGCTGGGTAGGTGAATCTCAGATATGACACCTGCCTGCTGGCTCTGTGGTTTTGTAGAGGGGAAGGCTCAGAAAAGGAACAATGGCCCCTGCCATTACTTCTCTCTGGGAGAAAGCTGATGCCAGACTATTCAGTTCCTCCACATATATCTCTGATGCATTTCAATCTGTAGTCCTCATGCTTAAGCTCAGAGGAAGTGAGTCTGAGTAAGCCTGTGTATGGGCCCTGTAAGACTCCAGGGACTCCAGGAGTTTCTTTCTTCCAAAGCCTCACTCTCCACTGATTTTTACAGCTGGAAGTTATGGGGACTTATGCTCCTGGCATGGGAACCCTGAGCTGGGAAGTGTAATATGGAGCTAGGACCCCTCACTCCTGAGATATCCTTCCCAATTTTTATCCACTACACATGCCTTGGGGTCCAGCCTGTTCTGAGTCTATGCCCCTCTTACCAGTACTGATGTGATTTAATTCTGTAATTCTGTAGTTGAAGGACTTCCATTTGGCTCAACTTCTGATAGTTCTGAACAATGGTTGTCCTACAGTTTAGTTGTTATTTTGATGTGGTTGTGCAGGGAAGCAAGCCCCATTTACCTACGCTCCCATCTTGGCCCCCCAAAATTCTTTTTGGTGACTGAATACCTGGTCAAGATTTGTTTATAGTCAACTCTCCACCTGCCAACCACTGGCAACTATGATTCTATATTCTGTCTCTAGAAATTTGACCCTATAAGAAACCTCATATAAGTGGAAGCATATTACTTTTCCTCTGATATGATGTGTTTATTTCACTGACCACATGTCCTCAAGATGCATCCAGGTGATAGCAGGTGACAGAAACCCTTTAATTTTTAATGCTGAATAATGTTCTATGGTTGTATACTTTACATTATGTTTACCCACTCATCTGCTGAGGGATGCTTGCTACATTTCATCCATTGTGAATAATGCTGCTCTGGACATGAGTGTGCATATCTCTTTTAGGGTCTTTCTTTTCAATTTGTAGGACATATACCCATAAGTGGAATTGCTGGATTGTACATTGATTCTATTTTCCATTTTTTGAGGAACCTCCATACTTGTAGCTACCCCATCCCCCATTTTCCCTCATCATCCAGTGGATATACACATTAACATCTGCAGTCTACGCCCATCTCCTGATCTCTAGACCTTCATCTCCACCTCTCTCCCTGATGGCCTTCGTTTAATATCAGGTGACTGCTCAGAATGCATGTCACCCTCAAAAGCCTGTCCTCTGAGTCCTGCATGCAACACCACTCCCTCCACCCAGGTGCTCCAGGAGAATACTTTAGCACCACCCTTGCCCCTCTCTTTCCTCACTATCCCCATACATTAGAAAATTCAGTGAACTTGACCTTCAAATTATATCCTCTTTCCTGCACTGGGACTCTGGTCCCAGAGCCATCACTTCCTGCCTGGAGCAGCCAGTCCTGCTGTGCTGCTGCTCCTTTGTGCTGCCCGGGGCTCACTTCAGATGACTGTGGACAGAGCAGCCATTGGGATCATGGTAAAACAGGGCCTACTTTCATGTCGACTCTCCTCAAGGCTCCAGAATCTTCCATAGGGTCTGCAGCACCTTCCCCACTGCACCCACACCCATGCCTCTCTGGGCTGTCACACTGGCCCCTTGTTTCCACAACACCAACCCTACTTCTGCCTCAGGGCCACTGCACTTAGTGTTCTTCCTTTTTTCCCCCTCTTCTTGGGAACTTTTCTCTTAAACACACAACCTACTTCCTCCTTGCCCCTACTCTTTATTCAGACATCACCTCTGTACATACTGAAAAAAAAAAACAAAAAACTCAACCTCTTATGTCACATGGTAATTTCTCTATGCAATTCTCTGTCAAACATCCATCAATATGTGACATGCTCTTATTTTATTTATTGTTACTTATTTTCACTCTTGTCTCCATAATGACAGCACTCTCAAGAGCTAAGAGCTTCTCAGTCTCTTTTTTTTATTGTGGTAAAAATATCCAAAAAATAAAACATTCCAGTTTTAAAATTTTATAAGATATAATTCAGTGACACTAGTTACATTCAAAATGTTGTGCAACCATCACCACTGTCTATTTCCAGGATTTGTACAGTTACACAATAACCTCCATTCCCTGCACCCTCGATCTGAGCAACTACCAATCTCAATGAATTTGCCTACTTCAGCTCATATGAGCAGGTCATATATTTGTCCTTCTGACTCTGGCTTCTTTCATTTATTATGTTGTTTTCAAGGGTTCATTCATGTTGGAGCAGGTGTCAAAATTTATTTGGTCCTCCTTAAGGCTGAAGGATGTTACATTGTATGTATATACCTCCTTTGGTTCATCCGTTCTTCTGAGGATGGACCCTACAGTGGGTTCCACAGCTACTTTGAATAACACAGACATGAACTATGAAGTAGAAGAACTTGCACCAATTTTGCTCATACAAGCAATGAGCAAAGGTTCCAGTTAGTCTCCATCTTGGCCAAAACTAACTTCCCATTCTTTGAAATATAGAACATAGGTCCTAATGCCTGTGCAATGATATTTAATTGTTGATTTCAGTGGCACTTCTCTGATAACTAATGTTGGTGACCTTTTTTTTTTTTCATGTGTTTGTTGCTCATTTTTATACCTTGCTTGCAGGAGTTTCTTTTCATGTTGTTTCGATGGTGGATATTCTTGAAGTTGTGTTTCCCAATGCATCTCTGGGATCTACAACAATGCTAGTACATACTAGGTGTTCAGTGATGCTTCCTAAATGTGTCTTGAATAAATGAGTGAATGCCACTCTGCTCATAAATGTACAATGAAACACACAGTGGCATGACTCACAGTGAGGGAGAATCAGGACTTGAAAAAGTAGGAATGGGGAAGGAAGAGCATTTCAGCCCAAGAAACTGCACATGCAAAGTCTCAGAGTCACCAAGGCCCTGGTCCAGCTGGGTGTGGACATGGTGTGACATTCACAGACATGGTAGAATCTTGTGCAGCATTCAGCTGGGGATGGACCATGCCAAGTCTTCAGATCCAGCCTGTGTATTTCCACCTGGGTCTCTGGTCATGGAGAGGAGCCATCAGTGTTTGTACTTTGCTGGTAGTGGACAGTCTCTGGAACCACAGTCTGGAGGTCTGTGTGGAGGGCAGAGATAGAAGTGAGAAACTGATGCATTCAGAAACCCAGAGAGAGATCAGACCACAGGCATAACCAGGGTCGGACAGGGAGGAGACAGAAATCAAGGTCAGCTCTGATTAGGCCCAAAAAAGGAACAAGACTTAGTGACATATTGGATCAGGGAGAAGAGAGGGAGGGCAAAGTGGAGAACCACACTTCACTTCTGGCCTTAGAGAAGGGGGCCACCGTGTCATCACTGTGAGAGGGAACCCAGCAAAGAAATGAGTTTGGGAGAAAGGTGACAGCTCAATTTTAGCAAAGCTGAGTGGAGCCATCTGGGGGAGCAAACAGGGGAAGGTGTCCATTGGATGTTGGCAGGCGGAAGTCTGCCTCACTCACCTGTGGGGCCAGCCTAGGATGATATTCTCATCCTCCACATTTTCTACAGTCTGGGACGACTTCCTCATGCAGATCCTCACTCTGAGGAAATAGACTGTGGTCTTTAGGCTGATGAGACCAGGGTGTAATGGGCAGCAGACCCTGTCCCTTGTAAGGAGCTAAAAGGGACACTGAGGCAGCAGATGTCTGGTCTGGTCCCATGGACCATGCTGAGCACAGCAGGTACCTCTCATCCTGGATGTTTGCTGGGCACTGATGACAGCTGCCCATGAGGAATCTTCACCCACCAACCCATCAGCCCCCTGGTTGTTCCATCCCATGAGCCATTCATACCCCATTACTGGTTCTAGACTCAGTCATATGCCCCCTGTCTTCCCCTTGTCCCCCTTTCCCCCTGGGGCTGAGCTCACATGAGGATGATGAGGCAGAGGAGAAGGACCAGGGTCTTGACAGCTGCTTCTGTGATGGCCACGAGTACCACCCCTGCCCTGAGTCCTAAGAGATGATAGATGTGAAATGATACACATTCAAATAGACCCCTAAGCACTGTAAAATCCCACTGACCTCCAAGGAAAGGGTGGTGGCACACTGAAGAAACTTAGTGCACCTCATATTACATAGAAACATCTAATTCCTCTAACTTGAAAAGTGTTTCCAAGGATGAATGACAACATTCAAGGCACAGAGTAGAAGACTGAGCAAAGAATAGGGACAGAGAACTCACAGAATCAAAGACATACAAATGACTCTCCATCATAAAACTATATTCAACACCATTTATAACAGAAGAAATGCTAAATAAAACTTCACAAAGCGCCCTGGCTGGAGTGGCTCAGTGGATTGAGCACTAACCTGTAAACCAAAGGGTCTCTGGTTTGATTCCCAGTCAGGCCACATGTCTGGGTTGCAGGCCAGGTCCCCAGTAGGGGGCATGTGAGAGGCAACCACACATTGATGTTTCTCTTTCTCCCTCCCTTCCACTCTCTCTAAGAGAAATAAATAAAATCTTCTTAAAAACCTCACAGAGAATCCTGTTCTCACCTGATATTATGAATGCTGTGTTATGTCCTAGTTTGGTGAAATGGTCCACACTTGATGACATACAATTTGACAAGTTTTCAAAAATGGAGAATGTGAAGAAAAGAGAATCCTTGTGCACTGTTGCTGTGAGTGTAAATTAATGCATCCACTATGCATAACTGTATGGGGGGTCCTCAAAAAAAAACAAAACAAATAGGAAGCACTGTCATATGATCCAGCAATCCTACTCTCTGGTATTTATCTGAAAAAAATGAAACCACCAACTAGAAAAAGTATCTGCATCCCCATGTTCATTGCAGCATTATTTACAATAGTAGAAATTTCCAGAAATCACACAATACTTGGTTCTTGGCACAGTGTCTCTAGACAGAGCAGAGAGACCGACTTGAATATATGGTGCATTCAGGCAAACATTGAAATGGCCCATGGCATTGGAGTGAATGCCCTAGAATAAGGGCTACACTCAGTCTACCATAGGAGACAGATTACAAATTAGAGCCTTTAAAATACTGGCCCAAAATGCAAGTAATGTTACTGCCTTCAAGAAAAAGACCAATGTTCTTTAAAGAAATACAACAAACCAAGCAGTCAGTCCCATAAAATGGACACATCTGCCACTCAGAGAAAAGTTACTAGGCATATGAAGAAATATGAATGTGCAACACTTCATAAGAGAAAAACCATTCATGAAATCACTCTCAGACATGACTGAGGAGATGGATTTACCAAACAAAGACATAAAGAGATTTTTTATAATATGTTTCATATACTCGAAAATGTAAAAAAGAGCCCTGGTTCGTGTGGCTCAGTCAATTGAGTGCTGGCCTGTGAACCAAAGGATTGCCGGTTCGATTCCCAGCCAGGGAACATGCTTGGGTTACTGGCCAGGCCCCCAGTAGGGGGCACACAAGAGGCAATCATACATTGATGTTTCTCTCCCCTTTTTCCCCCTCACTCCCCTCTCTCTAAAAGTAAATAAATCTTTAAAAAAAAGAGCATTACCATAAAAAAAGAAGAAAAGTAAGATAACAAGCTAAAGACCCTTAACATCCAGAAGAGAAAACACATGATCTGAAACTCAAATGTCACTGAATGAGATTAACAGCAGGTTCAACTTGGTGAATAGTCAATAATCTTGTACATGTAACCATAGCTCCTGTTATAACTGACAAATACAGAGAATAGGAGCCAAACAAAGGTTCACAGATGCTCCCTGACTTATGGGATAATATCAGGCAATGTAATTTGAGTAAAATTGCAGACCCAGAGAACAAAGAGGAAGAATAAAATATACATATATAATTAGCTTCAATATTTTCAAATTTGATTAAACCTATAAATCCAAATCCAAAGCACTCAATGAATTCCCAATAGGATTAAATCTCTCATTCAGTCTCTCTCTCTCTCTCTCTCTCTCTCTCTCTCTCTCTCTCACACACACACACACACACACACACACACTCACACACTTACACTCCACATCAAGGCAGGTACTAATCTAATCATTTAGCCCAGTTAAAGAAATATGAAAACCTGCCAGAGAAAGAGACAAACTTCAAGTAAGGAAAGAAATAAAAGTTACAGCAGAATTCTCATAAGAAACTATGAAAGCCAAAAGAAGTTAAAGAACTAAAAATGCAAAAAAAAAATTAGAATTCTTCATCTAAGAAAAATATTCTCCAAAGCTAATGTAAGCAGAGGCTTTTTCAAATAACTGTTGAGAGCGTTAATCACCAGCATACCTACACTATAAAAAACATACAAAAAGATTTTCAGGTAAAAAAAAATGATAGGGAGGGGGAGGGGGAGGAAGATGGTCAAAATAACCCTTCCAATTGTAACATAAATAAGTATTAAGGATGTAATGTACAATGAGATGACTATAGCTAACATATCTGTACAATATATTAAAAAGCTGAAAATGTGATCGCTTCTCAACCTTTTGGCTAAGATCAAGTGTAAAAAAGTTGAAAATGTGTATATCCAGAGTTTTCATCATAAACAGAAATTTTTTTCTTTACTTTTTACTGCATCTATATGAGAAGATGAATGTTAGCTGAACCTACCGTAGTGATCTAATCATTTCACAATGTATGTACATCAGACCATCATTCTGTATTGCTTAATCTTATACACAGAAAAAATTAATTATCTATCAATAACACAGAGAAAAGAAAAAAGATACTATAGAAGAATTTGAATTACATAAAAAAGAAAAGCAATTAATCAGGTCCATGTGGATCAGTATAAAGGAGCTTATTTTTCTAATTATAAAGTATCTTTATAATTCACCCTTCAAAAATAATATTATGAGATTTGTAACAATATACCATGGGGTTAAATAATGGACTTACCAAAATCACATTAAGCACACAAAAGCAAAATATTATGTGAAGTATGATTCAGATTACTAATAAAACTCTTCATGTTTACCTCACTTGTCCTCCCAACCACTGAGGGAGAAATATCAGAAAAAGTCCTGGGAACCAAAGGTAAAGAAAGAATTATCTCTGAATGAGACACAAGGTCGAGTTACTCAGCACCTCCTTGCTCCACAAAGCTGTGCCAGGTGGGTGTCAGGACACAGTGGTTTGAGGAATTCTCATCCACCTGCCCAAGCTCTGGAGCCCAGACCTCAGCACCATCTTGAGGATGGGGCTCAGTCTCTCCTTGCAGCCTGGTCTCCATGGGAGTCTCTGAACTAGTGGGAGACATAAGCCCTGAAATGAGAGACTAGTGCTTTGGAGACTTTGCTCTGGAGAGGAGGAGATGTGTGAAGCCACAGTGATGTCCCCAAATCCAGGAGACCTTGAGAAGGGTCCTTGCCTGGTGGAGTAGATGCAGGTGCTGAGAAAGCCAGCCCCCATGAGGTCCCCCCATGAGAAGAATGAGGATCAGGGGCCAGGAGCCCTGCTGTGCCCCACAGATCTGGGGGTAGGAATGAGAGATGCCTGGGGGAAGAAGAGGGGACAAGGTGGAGAGGTATTTTTCTCATCTTAGTCCTCCTCATGGTCCACCTCACAGTGCAGGGGTCCTGCTGATACTCACCCTGCACCACTAGGTTCAGGGAGATGTGGTAGGAGATCCGTGGGTGGTGAGCTTTACAGGTGAACTCCCCTGCATCTGTCACGACCACCTGGGGCAGCTCCAGGACCCCTGGCTCCAAGGGCTTGGAAGGGCTGAGAGTCAGGCTCCCCCGCCACCAGCTCAGCCTCCCTGGGGGGTTGCCATCTGTCTCACAGACCAAGCGCAGGGACTGGCCCTCCTGGACTTGCAGGGAGGTGGCATTGCCCAGGACCTCTGGGACTAAGGAGACACAGAGAGACAGAGGGCAGGGCTGAGAGCTGCTCTCTCCTCTGTCCACCCCCAGACACAGGAATGGGAAACCGCATCTCTGAGACAAGCACAGCTAGCAAGGGCCAGTGGGAGTGAAGATGCACGAGGTGAGCTGTGGGCAGGTGAGGCCAACTGTTGCTCCCAGAACTGGGAGTGGGCATTTGAGGAAGAACTGGTCACATGTACACCTCGGGGAGTACCCTTGGCAAGTGGACCTTGATATGAGATATTGTGCAGAGGTGCTGATGCATGTAGGGCTGACCATTGGTGGCTCACACACACACACACGCACACACACAGGTGAAGTTCTCAGCCTCTCCCCTGAGGGAGGAGGGAGCAAGGTGAGTTCTGAGCAGAAGAGGAATAGGGTCACATGGAGGGTATGTGGAGATGATTTTGGGGCCCAAATTGTGGCAGCCTGGAGGGGGCAGAGACTCCAGGGCCTCCCCCACCTGTGCTGTTTCCCCAGAAGACATGAACAGTCAGGTTCTGTGGAGCATCTGGAAGAGAAATAAGTAAGTGTCCACCTGCAGTATGATGGGCTGGTCATGAGCAAGGTGGTGGGTCTAGGTGTTCTCTCCATCCTCACCCCTGCCATGCCCAGGAGAACAGTCCCCAAGTATCCTCCACCCACCCCTGCTCCCCCAACATTCATATCCCTTCAGGACCCGACGTCCTGGCTGAGCACTCACACACAGTGAGCTGGATGGTCGTCTCGGTGCTCACATCAGCCCCAGGGAAGGTCACTCGACAGGTGAGTTTGGTGCCGTGGTCGTCAGGCCTTGGTGTGAGGGTGACCACTGAGGAGCTGAAGGTCCTGGAACCCAGAATGGTGACATTGCCCCCAATCCAGTAGAATTCTGGACGTGTCCCTCTCTCACAGGCCCATGGAAGAGCACAGGTAATGTTCTTGGGGTGCCCTGATTCCAGGAACCCCTGGAAGTAGATGTCCGGTGTCTGTGACAGAGCTGGAGAAGAGAGAGAGAGAGACACCCAGGCTCTGGAGGTGGGGTCATTGAGTGTGCCCCTCATGGCACCTCTACCATTGGCAAGTCCCAGGGTCCTGTCCCCCTGAGTCTCCCTGAGTCCATCCCAGGATGAGAAGAATTGGGATCTTTCCCAGCCCAGGAGCCCTCAGGACCCAGCCATGTGTCTTCCTCTTGACCCCAGTTCTTACCCGTCACATGTACATAGAGCTGGTTCTCTTTATAACTATATGTCTCATAATGCCCTCTCTCCACCCTAAAGAAGTATGTCCCTGTGTCCCTTCTCCGTGCATCTGTGATGTCCAAGGAACAGCTGTAGTTCCTTGGGTCCCCAAGGAGGTGGAATCGGCCCTGCTTTTCGCCTTGCACTTTCCGATCTTGGTTGTTGGTGGCCACTGGTGGATCCTGGAATTCATTGGCTCCTTTCTGAAACCAGTAGCCGTGAGCTGGGGTTGAGTCAGTCCAGTAGTGCTGGCGATAGGTGACAGTGCAGGGCACAAAGACACACAGGGCCTCTTGCACCATTACAGACCTCTGTACTGTCAGCCAGTGGTCCTCATCTTCGGCCAGGGACCCTGCAGAGAAAGGAGGGTCAGCTGCAGATTCACCCTCCTCCCACACGTTCTCCCCTCAGGCTCTCACCGGCCCATAGCAGGGTCAGCAGCAGCTGCAGCATCTCTGGAGGGTGTCTGGGCTCCTTTGAGTGAAAGGAAAAGGAAGGCAGTTGGAGAAGGACTGTGGAGAGCGAGCCCCACAGAAGCTGAGGAGGAGCACGGGACATCCCCCTGCACAGAAGAGGAACTTCAGATGTGGGGGTTGTCCCCTCTCTGCACAGAGCTGGCAGATACCCACAGGCCAAAGACCATGGAGGCCTGCCCAGAGAGGAGAAGTCAGGGAGCAGACCCCGGGTTCCGCCCCATCTCAGGGGCTTCCCTGCAGCACTGGAGCAGGACCAGGACCTTGAGGACCTCTGAGGACGAGACATGTGAGTCTCCTAAAGTCCTCCCATCCAAGGGACTGTTATGAGTTCTGGTGTGTACATCAGGGAGCTGTGTGGACCTGGAGTTCACAGCCTCATCCAGACTCTCAGGTGGTCGGTCCTGCAAGGTGGAGGATTCATGTGTGTGTGAGCATCTAAGGCAGAAGAAACAAGGGGTCCTGGTGCATTGAAGGCAGCACCCATCCACCATCCATCCATCCATCATCCATACATACATCCATCCAACCCACCAAACACTCAGTGAGCATCTAAGTGGAGGCCGGCTGGAGACAGGAAGGGATACATGTACCTGGTCATGCCCATGACATGCTCCACACCCAGTGGCGTCCTTTGTCCCCAAACGCAGTACTGTCGGGCTTCAGAGCTTCAGTCCCATGTGAGTTTAACATGTTTCCACGTGGCATACTGGTTATTTCCTATAAATATGAGTGTTAGTTTTCCTTTTTTTTGTAGTCTAGTTTAAAAAGAAGAACTCTTTTTCAAGTTACAAAACTGAAAATGCTACCCCAACTGCTCATTTTACTTCTCAAAATGATGGAGACCTTCCCCCAGACAGGCATTGCAGGGTCTGGGGGAGGAACTGTCACCTACTGCAGGGTCCTGGGAACCCAGGGAGGTCCCTCTGTTCACAACGTTGCTCCTGGTCCTCCCAGCCCCTCCCCTTGACTTTCACTTCCCCTCTGCAAAAAGGGCCTCTTGCTTCCTCACATCTCTGTCCATTATTCACCGAGACTGCAGGCACTGGAGCATAATCCTTTCTATTTTCCAAGTGAATTCTTTTCTGTGACAGAACACCTGGTCAAGATTTGTTTTTGGCTGACACCCTCCATCTCCCAGCCACTGGCAATCGCCATTCTACTTTCTGTCTCTAGGAATTTGACTACTTTGGAAACTGTATATGTGGAAGTCCACAGTACTTTTCTATCATGTGATGTGTTTGTGTTTATTGCACTGACCATATGTCATCAAGATTCATCCATTGTGATCACATGACAGAAACCCCTTTTAAAAAAAGGTTGAATAGTAGCCTATGGTTGTATATACCACATATGTTTATCCACTTGTCTATTGATGGATCCATGTCTTGCTTGCCACATTTCAGCTGTTGTGAATAGTGCTACTCTGAACATGAGCGTGCAGATATCTTTTACAGTCCCTCTTCTCAATTTGTAGGATATGTAAGTGGAATCACTGGATCGTGTGTTAATTCTGCCTTCAGTTTCCTGAGGGTCCTCCTTTCTTTTACATTCCTCCCACCTTTTCTCATCACCTTTGCCCTCACCACCTGGTGGCTACACACATTAACATCTGCCGTCTGGGCCCCTCTCCTGATCGCCAGACCTTCATCTCCACCTCTCTCCCTGACATCCCTCAGGGAATATCACATGACTACTCAGAATGCATGATACCCTCAAAACCCTGTTCTCTGAGTCCTGCATGCAACACCACTCCCTCTACCCAGGTGCTCCAGGAGAATACTTTGGCACCATCCTTGCCCCTCTCTTTCCTCACTATCCACATACATTAGAAAATTAAGTGAACTTGACCTTCAAATTATATCCTCCTTCCTGCACTATGACCGTGGTCCCAGGGCCATCACCTCCTGCCAGTCCTGCTGTGCCGCTGCTCCTTTGTGCTGCCTGGGGCTCAGTCCAGATGACTGTGGACAGAGCAGCCATTGGGGTCCTGGTAAAATAAGGCCTACTCTTGTGTTGGCTCTCCTCAAGGCTCCAGAATTTTCCATAGGGTCTGCAGCACCCTTCCAGCTGTACCCCCACCCATGCCTCCCTGGGCTGTCACCTCAGCCCATTGTCTCTAATCCATGAAGCTTGCTTCTTCCTCAGAGTTGCTGCATTCAGTGTTCTTCCATTCATTCTCTTTTTGGGAACTTTCCTCTTAAACACACAGCCTGCTTCCTCCTTTCCGCCTCTCTTTGTTCAGACATTATCTCTGCACACACTCAAAATCAGAAAACCCACCTCATATGTCACAGGGTCCTTTCTCTATGCAATTCTCTCTCAATCATCTATCAATATGTGACATGTTCTCATTTAATTTCTTATTTTAATTTCACCTTTGTCTCCATTATGAATACATTTTAAAGAGTTAAGAGCTTCTCAATCCCATAATTTTATTGTGGTAAATTATTCGTAAAATAAAACTTTCCATTTTTAACATTTTATAGGATATGATTCAATGGCATTATTTACATTCATAATGTTGTGCAACCATCACCACTCTCTATTTCCAGAACTGGTCATCATCCAAAACAGAAACTCTGCACAGTTACACAATAACTCCCAGTACCCTAAAAGATACATGAACAATAACAAAGGGGGGTGGAAACAGGAGAGGGAGATAGGGAGGGGTGGGGTGGTGGGGAGGGGTGGGGAGAAAGGCAGAAAACTGTACTTGAACAATAAAAAAATGTTGAAGAAATAACTCCCTGTTCCCCTCCCTTAGATCCAACCAACCAACCTTCTTCTTTTGGTGAGTTTTCCTATTCTTTGCTCATATGAGAAGAGTCATGAAACATTTGTTCTTCTGTGTCTTATTTCTTTCATTTATTATGTTGTTTTCAAGGGTTAATCCATGTTGAAAGAGATGTCAGAATATCATTTGCTCCTTTTTAATGCTGAAGAGTACTCTACTGTACGTATATGCCTCCTTAATTCATTAATTCTTCTGAGGATGGGCTCTAGGGTGGGTTCCATCATTACTTTGAATAACATTGCTTGCCCTATGGAGTGCAAGTACCTGTTGGAGTTTGTAAGTCCAACCCCTTCAACATTTACCTGGGAGTGGATGTTCTGGGTCATATGGTAACTTTGGGTTCACCTTTTGACAGAAATTCCAAAGGGTTTTCCATGATCCTGCACCATTTTTCACTCATAGAAGCTATGCATGAAAATTCCAATTTGTCTACATCGTTGCCAACACTTGTCATTTCTCATTTTAAAATACAGAGATATGTGTAATGACTGTGAAATCATAGTTAATTGTTGATTTCAGTGGTACTTCCCTAATGACTAATGGTGGTGGCCAATTTTTTTTTATGCGCTTGTAGCTCATGTTTATATTTGCTTTCAGAAGTGTCTTTTCATGTCTTTGGGTGGTGGATATTCTTGAAGCAGTGTTCTCTGATGCATCTCTGGGATCTACAACAATGCTAGTACATACTAGGTGTTCAGTGATGCTTCCTAAATGTGTCTATGAATAAATGAGTGAATGTCACTCTGCTCAGAAATGTACAATGACACACACAGTGGCTTGACTCACAGTGAGGGAGAATCAGGACTTGCAGAAGTAGGAATGGGGAAGGAAGAGCATTTCAGCCCAAGAAACTGCACATGCAAAGTCTCAGAGTCACCAAGGCCCTGGTCCAGCTGGGTGTGGACATGGTGTGACATTCACAGACATGGTAGAATCTTGTGCAGCATTCAGCTGGGGATGGACCATGCCAAGTCTTCAGATCCAGCCTGTGTCATTTCCACCTGGGCCTCTGGTCATGGAGAGGAGCCATCAGTGTTTGTACTTTGCTGGTAGTGGACAGTCTCTGGAACCACAGTCTGGAGGTCTGTGTGGAGGGCAGAGATAGAAGTGAGAGACTGATGCTTTCAGAAACCCAGAGAGAGATCAGACCACAGGCATAACCAGGGTCGGACAGGGAGGAGACAGAAATCAAGGTCAGCTCTGATTAGGCCCAAAAAAGGAACAAGACTTAGTGACATATTGGATCAGGGAGAAGAGAGGGAGGGCAAAGTGGAGAACCACACTTCACTTCTGGCCTTAGAGAAGGGGGGCCACCGTGTCATCACTGTGAGAGGGAACCCAGCAAAGAAATGAGTTTGGGAGAAAGGTGACAGCTCAATTTTAGCAAAGCTGAGTGGAGCCATCTGGGGGAGCAAACAGGGGAAGGTGTCCATTGGATGTTGGCAGGCGGAAGTCTGCCTCACTCACCTGTGGGGCCAGCCTAGGATGATATTCTCATCCTCCACATTTTCTGCAGTCTGGGACGACTTCCTCATGCAGATCCTCACTCTGAGGAAATAGACTGTGGTCTTTAGGCTGATGAGACCAGGGTGTAATGGGCAGCAGACCCTGTCCCTTGTAAGGAGCTAAAAGGGACACTGAGGCAGCAGATGTCTGGTCTGGTCCCATGGACCATGCTGAGCACAGCAGATACCTCTCATCCTGGATGTTTGCTGGACACTGCACTTATGACAGCGGCCCATGAGGAATCTTCACCCATCAACCCATCAGCCCCCTGGTTGTTCCATCCCATGAGCCATTCATACCCCATTACTGGTTCTAGACTCAGTCATATGCCCCCTGTCTTCCCCTTGTCCCCCTTTCCCCCTGGGGCTGAGCTCACATGAGGATGATGAGGCAGAGGAGAAGGACCAGGGTCTTGACAGCTGCTTCTGTGATGGCCACGAGTACCACCCCTGCCCTGAGTCCTAAGAGATGATAGATGTGAAATGATACACATTCAAATAGACCCCTAAGCACTGTAAAATCCCACTGACCTCCAAGGAAAGGGTGGTGGCACACTGAAGAAACTTAGTGCACCTCATATTACATAGAAACATCTAATTCCTCTAAATTGAAAAACATTTCCAAGAATGAATAATAAAATTTAAGGTATAGAGTAGAAGACTGAGCAAAGAGTAGAGACAGCTAGCTCACAGAATCAAAGACACGCCAATGACCCTTATTTATAAAACTCATTCTACACCATTTATAATGAGATAAATGCTCAGTAAAGTTCATGGAGAATGTGGTTTTCACCTAATATTGTGAATGTTCTAAGTGTCTCACCTCACCCTGGTCCTGTGCATTGGTGCAACCTTAATGGGAAACAGTTAGACATGTTTTCAAATACAGAGGATGTGGAGAAAAGAGAACCCTTGTTCACTGTTGCTGTGAGTGTAAATTAGTGCAGCCGCTATGCATAACTGTATGGAGGGTCCTCAAAAAATAAACAAGAAATAAAACCAAGAAGTATTGACATATGATCCAGCAATCCTACTCTCTGGTATTTATCTGAAAAAAAAAATGAAACTACCAACTAGCAAAAGTATCTGCACCCCCATGTTCATTGCAGCATTATTTACAATAGTAGAAATTTCCAGAAATCACACAATACTTGGTTCTTGGCACAGTGTCTCTAGACAGAGCAGAGAGACCGACTTGAATATATGGTGCATTCAGGCAAACATTGAAATGGCCCATGGCATTGGAGTGAATGCCCTAGAATAAGGGCTACACTCAGTCTACCATAGGAGACAGATTACAAATTATAGCCTTTAAAATACTGGCCCAAAATGCAAGTAACGTTACTGCCTTCAAGAAAAAGACCAATGTTCTTTAAAGAAATACAACAAAACAAAACAGTCAGTCCCATAAAAAGGGACAATGTCCCCCTCATAGAAAAGTTACTAGGCATATGAAGAAATATGAATGTGCAACACTTCATAAGAGAAAAACCATTCATGAAATCATTCTCAGACATGACTGAAGAGATGGATTTACCAAACAAATAGATGAAGAGTTTTCTTACAATACGTTTCATACACTCAAGGATGTAAAAAAATCATTACCATAATAAGAGAAGAAAATTAAGATAACAAGCTAAGGAACTGTAACTTCTAGAGGAGAGAATACATGTTCTGAAATGCAAATTTCACTGATGAGATTTATAGCAAGTTCAATGTGTAGAATAATTAAAAAAAAACTGGGGCATGTAGCCATAGCTCTTGTTA
Source organism: Phyllostomus hastatus (assembly GCF_019186645.2). Classification (NCBI taxonomy): domain Eukaryota; kingdom Metazoa; phylum Chordata; class Mammalia; order Chiroptera; family Phyllostomidae; genus Phyllostomus; species Phyllostomus hastatus. Next base: position 2,429,143 of record NW_025334008.1, read on the forward strand.
TGACTGACAAATGCAGAGAATAAAAGTTGAATAAAGTTGCACAGATGCTCAAGGCCCTATTATTTAATATTAGGCAATAACATGTAAAATTAAAGAGCAAGAGACTAACAGAAAGAAAGAATAAAACTACAGATATAATTAGCTTCAATTTTTTTCAAATTCGATTACAATGATAAATCCACATCCAAACCATTCAACAAACGCAAATAGGATTAGGATTCCATCTCTCTTCTTTCCTCCCTCTCTCTCTCTTTCTCTCTCTCTCTCTCACACACACACGCGCGTGCGCGCGCACACTCAATCACATCCCACATCAAGGCACATATTACTTAAATCATATAAACCCAGTTAAAAACAAAAACATAAAAACCTGCCAGAGAAAATGGCAAACTACAAGCAGAGAATGAAAAAAAAGAAATTACAGGAATTCTCATAAGAAACTATGAAAATGAAATGAAGTTGAAGAACTGAAAGGGAAAAATGTTTTCCTAGAGTTCCTCATCTAAGAAAAACACCTTTCCAAAGATAATGTAAGCAAAAACTTTTCCAAACAACAGTTGAGAGAATTTATCACCAGCATACCTACATTCAAGAAACGTGCAGAAAGATCTTCATGGGAAAGGAGAAGGATGGGGATGGGGAAATGGACTTGGTCAATATAGAAATTCCACTTACAACATAAATAAGAGCAAGGGACATAATGTGCAATGTGATGGGTATAGCTAACACTGCTGTACAAGTAAGTCATAGGAAAGTTGTTAGAACAGTGAATTCTGAGATCTCATCATAGACAAAAATGTTTCCTTTTTTTCCCTCACTTTTGATTGCCTCTATGTGAGAAGATGAATATTAACTGAACCTACTGTAATAATCATTTCATAATATACATAAGTCAAATCATTATGTTGTGCACCTTAAACTTATACACTAATATACATCAATTATTTTTCAATAAAACTAGAAAAAGTAAAATAATATTGTAGTATAGAAAAATGGAATTATGTAAAGAAATGAAGAGCAATTAAACAGGTTAACATGTGGAAATATACAATCTAAAAGAGCTTATTCTTCTAATTATAAAATATCTTTACAATTCACTGCTTTGAAATAATACCATGAGATTTATAAATATATAATATGGTGTTGAATAATGGGCTTGTCATAACAACACTGAGGTAAGCACAAAAGTAAAATATTATGTGGAGTGTGATTCAGATTACTAATAAAATGCTCTTTTTTTCCTCATTTGTCCTCCCAAGCAATGAGGGAGAAATATCAGAAAAAGTCCTGGGAACCAAAGGTAAAGAATTATCTCTGAATGAGACACAAGGTCGAGTTACTCAGCACCTCCTTGCTCCACAAAGCTGTGCCAGGTGGGTGTCAGGACACAGTGGTTTGAGGAATTCTCATCCACCTGCCCAAGCTCTGGAGCCCAGACCTCAGCACCACCTTGAGGATGGGGCTCAGTCTCTCCTTGCAGCCTGGTCTCCATGGGAGTCTCTGAACTAGTGGGAGACATAAGCCCTGAAATGAGAGACTAGTGCTTTGGAGACTTTGCTCCGGAGAGGAGATGTGTGAAGCCGCAGTGATGTCCCCAAATCCAGGAGACCTTGAGAAGGGTCCTTGCCTGGTGGAGTACATGCAGGTGCTGAGAAAGCCAGCCCCCATGAGGTCCCCCCATGAGAAGAATGAGGATCAGGGGCCAGGAGTCCTGCTGTGCCCCACAGATCTGGGGGTAGGAATGAAAGATGCCTGGGGGAAGAAGAGGGGACAAGGTAGAGAGGTATTTTTCTCATCTTAGTCCTCCTCATGGTCCACCTCACAGTGCAGGGGTCCTGCTGATACTCACCCTGCACCACTAGGTTCAGGGAGATGTGGTAGGAGATCCGTGGGTGGTGAGCTCGACAGGTGAACTCCCCTGCATCTGCCACGACCACCTGGGGCAGCTCCAGGACCCCTGGCTCCAAGGGCTTGGAAGGGCTGAGAGTCAGGCTCCCCCGCCACCAGCTCAGCCTCCCTGGGGGGTTGCCATCTGTCTCACAGACCAAGCGCAGGGACTGGCCCTCCTGGACTTGCAGGGAGGTGGCATTGCCCAGGACCTCTGGGACTAAGGAGACACAGAGAGACAGAGGGCAGGGCTGAGAGCTGCTCTCTCCTCTGTCCACCCCCAAACACAGGAATGGGAAACCGCATCTCTGACACAAGCACAGCTAGCAAGGGCCAGTGGGGCTGAAGCTGCATGAGGTGAGCAGTGGGCAGGAGAGGCCAACTGTTGCTCCCAGAACTGGGGGTGGGCATTTGAGGAAGAGCTGGTCACGTGTACACCTGGGAGAACACCCTTGGGAGGTAGACTTTGATGTCAGAAGCTGTGCATAGGTGCTGATGCATGTAGGACTGACCATTGGAGGCTCACACACACACACACACAGGTGAGGCTCTCAGCCTCTCCCCTAAGGGAGGAGGGAGCAAGGTGAGTTCTGAGCAGAAGAGGAATAGGGTCACATGTGGGGTATGTAGAGATGATCTGGGGGCCCAAATTGTGGCAGCCAGAAGGAGGAGAACCTGGAGGCTGCAGGCCACAGAGGAGGCTGGTCCAGGTCCAAGTCTCTGTCATGTCCGAGTGAGAGAGAGGACAGAGGCCCAAGGTGAGGCTGGGTGGCTGTGGGGATTGAGGAAGTTTGAAATCTGAGACTTTTGCAGGATGTCAAGTTTGCTGAACTCAGTGTGTCCTGGGGAGTGTTGGGCAAACACAGGGAAGCCTGAAGTGACTTTCCAGACATTGTGTCAGGTCCCTCAGGCAGGAAGGGCCCTCCCTGGGGGTGTGGACGGCCCTCGGGGTGATCTGGTGAGCACAGAGCTTTGTGAGGGTCTTCAGGGAAGGGGTAGAACAGAAGCACTGGGTCAATGACTCTCCCGAAGGGTCAGGCAGAAAGGGGCTGGTAACCAGGCACACAGCTGCAGACTCATCTCCTTGGAGGAGAGGGAGAAGGCACAGCCAGGGAGAGGGAAGGAGTCAGGAAGAGGACATCATGAGAAAGTGCTGGAGAGAAGAGGTCAGGGGTGAGGGAGCAACCAGAGGTGACACTGAAAGGTCAACTTGAAATTCACAGGAAACCTAGAGAGACCTGGCAGGGAACAGGTGGGGGACAGGGCAGAGGGGGACTAGAGTGGAGAAGGGTGAAGGGGCTTCATTCTGCCCAATGTCAGATCATGTGCCCCCTGTGCCCTCTGACCTCAGCTCCAACCCGGGCCTCTCCCACCTGTGCTGTTTCTCCAGAACATGCGGATGTGTACAGAGTTTGATGTGAAAAGCTGTGCAGGGATGCTAATGCAGGCAGGGCTGACCATTGGAGGCTCACACACAGGTGAAGCTCTCAGCCTCTCCCCTGAGGGAGGAGGGAGCAAGGTGAGTTCTGAGTAATGGAGGAATAGGGTCACATGGAGGGTATGTGGAGATGATTTTGGGGCCCAAATTGTGGCAGCCTGGAGGGGGCAGAGACTCCAGGGCCTCCCCCACCTGTGCTGTTTCCCCAGAAGACATGAACAGTCAGGTTCTGTGGAGCATCTGGAAGAGAAATAAGTAAGTGTCCACCTGCAGTATGATGGGCTGGTCATGAGCAAGGTGGTGGGTCTAGGTGTTCTCTCCATCCTCACCCCTGCCATGCCCAGGAGAACGGTCCCCAAGTATCCTCCACCCACCCCTGCTCCCCCAACATTCATATCCCTTCAGGACCCGACGTCCTGGCTGAGCACTCACACACAGTGAGCTGGATGGTCCTCTCGGTGCTCACATCAGCCCCAGGGAAGGTCACTCGACAGGTGAGTTTGGTGCCGTGGTTGTCAGGCCTTGGTGTGAGGGTGACCACTGAGGAGTTGAAAGTTCTGGAAACCAGGGAGGTAACATTGACCCCGATCCAGTAGAATTTGGGTAGTGTGCCTCTCTCACAGGCCCACGGCACCATGCAGGTAATGTTCTTGGGGCGCCCCGATTCTAGGAACCCCTGGAAATGGATGTCCGGTGTCTGTGACAGAGCTGGAGAACAAAGACAGAGACCCAGACCCTGCAGGTGGAGTGCCTGAGTTTGTCCCTACCAGCAGCTTCTGTGCCAGGCCAGCCTCAGGTCCTGTACCCTGGATCCCTCTGAATTTTTCCTAGGATGAGGAGCAGGGTGTCCCATCCTGTCCCTGTGCTGGGTGTCCTCAAGACTCATTTGTGTGTCCTCTCCTTGCCCCAGTTCCTTACCTGTCACATGTACTGAGAGTGGGTTCTCTTTGTAACTGTATTTGACATAGGATCCTCTCTCCACCCTAAAGAAGTATCTCCCTGTGTCTCTTCTCTGTGCCTCTCTGATGTGCAGGGAGCAGCTGTAAGTCCGGATGTCTCCAATGAGGTGGAATCGGTCCCTAGTCTCCATCATGACTTTATGACTGGGGTTGTTTGTGGCCACAGGATCATCCTCTCCTGACTTGGCCCCTTCCTGGAACCAGAAGCCATAAGCTGGGTCAGACTCACTCCAGCCTTCCTGGGGGTAGGACATATTGCAGGGCACGGAGACACACAGGCCCTCCTGCACCGTCACGGACCCCTGCACTCGCAGCTGGAATCCTGGATGCTGAGCCAGGGACCCTGTGGGGAAAAGAGGGTCAGCCACAGCCTCCACCCCAGCTCACACGCTCTCCCCTCAGGCACTCACCGGCCCACAGCAAGGCCAGCAGCAGCAGCAGCAGCAGCAGCAGCATCTCTGGAGGGTTTCTGGGCTCCTGTGGGTGAAGAGAGAAGGAAGGCAGTGAAAGAGAGCCTACAGGGAGCAAGCCCCACAGAAGCTGGGGAGCAGCATAAGAACTCCCTTTCCACAGAAGAGGAACTACCACGCTTGAGTCTGTCCCACATATGCAGAGTCAGTGGACACCCCATAGCTCAGACGCTGGAGACCCGCCCAGAGAGGAGTGGTCAGGGAGCAACCCAGGTCCTGCCCCATCTGGGAGAGGTCCCTACAGGACCAGGATCTCTGAGAATGGGACACGTGAGTCTCCTCCAACGCCTACTCCTGGTGTATTGCCTTTTAAAAAATGAAATAAGCCCTGGCTGGTGTAGCTCAGTAGATTGAGTGCCAGCCTGGGAGGCATAGGGTGGCAGGTTGAATTCCCAGTCAGGGCACATGTCTGGGTTGCCAGCCACGTCCCCAGTAGGGGGCGCTCAAGAAGCAGCCACACATTGTTGTTTCTCTCCCTCTCTTTCTCCCTCCCTTCCCCTCTGTCTAAAAATAAATAAATACAGTCTTTAAAAAATTGAAATGAAATCAGAACAATGACCTCATGGGTTGTTCTTTATGTACATTGTATGAAGAAGAAGCATTGTATCTTGGCTTATAGTAGTTTTGACAATATGCTGGCACAGCAAGAAGTGGACTGTGACCCAATCTTAGGAAACTTGAAAAACAGTGCCAAAGGGTCGCCCTCTAGTGGCCGAATTTTGTCAGTGTGTCAAGTTTTCATTTCATGGGGCTGGAGATGGCAGTGAATACAATCCTCGCTGAACAAAGGCTGAAGGTTTGAATAACATTTATCTGAGAATTTTCCCATTTACTACAGATTTTAAATTTATGGGCTTTAAAGGTTTTCATTTTTTTCTGTTTAATTTCTGCTACATAAAGGGATGTCTTATTTATGTTCTCAGATGCTGGTTCCTCTGTCGTCTACAGTTATTTCTGGATTAACTGAACTTTGTCAGCTTTACTGTTCTATCAAAGAACTAAAACTTCATGATGTTCATCTCTATTGAATAGTTTTTCTGTTACACGTGGTCTTACATTGGTATTTTCTTTCTTCAATTTTCTTTTCATTTATGTTACTGTTATTTTCCTAAGTTTTTTTTATGATTTTATTTACTTATTTTTAGATACAGGAGAAGGGAGGGAGAAAGAGAGAGAGAGAAACAAAACATGTGGTTGCCTCTCACGCACCCCCTACTGGGTACCTGACCCCCAACCCAGGCATGTGCCCTAGACTGCAAAATTGAACCAGAGACCCTTTGATTCACAGGCTGGCACCCAACCGCTGAGCCACACCAGCCTGAGCCCTAAGTTATTTTTAATAAAGTCTTAGCTTATTAAATTTGAGCTCTTCTTCATCAGATATAGACATATGAAATTATATGTATTTCTTCTAATAACCACTTTAGTTTTACAGCATATGTTTTATAGTTAGTATTTTTATTATTACTTAATTTTAAATAATTTTAAATTTGCATATTTTATGCTTGACTTATTTATAAGGGATTTTCTGAATTTCTGCTAATATTTACATGCATAGTGATACAGAGTTATATTTATGACTATATAATATATAAACATATAATATATATTTATGACTACAAGAGCTGACCCCTCCCCAAAAAATCCCAGAATTATCTTCTGGAGAGCAGGCCCCTTGTAGTACCAGAGTCCCCCACTAGGTGGGTGTTCCAGAACCCATCTCTGTGTGTGTACCAGCTAGTATTATTGTGAGAGGCTGTGTTCAGCTTCAGTGATTTTTTTCTTTTGAAGACTATTTTTTAAGACATTTGCCTGTTTCACAATGGGAATTTATGAGTGCACCTGCCCATACCACACTGATTGTTAAACAGTTTTTGATCAAAAACGGCATGACCCTTGTGCTCCACCCTCCCTATTCACCTGATCTTGCCTTGAGCGACATTTTTTTGTTTCCCCAGATGAAAAAAGTCCTGAAAGGGAAATGTTTTGCCAATGCAGAAGAGGTGGAACAAAAAATGGCAGAAGCACTAAAAGGTTATCAAAATTGACAAGTTCAAAAACTCTTTTGAGCAGTGGAAAAAGCATCTCGATGGGCGTATAGCATCAAGTGGAGAGTATTTTTAAGGTGACTGAAGTTTAAACATGTAAAATAAATAAGCAATTATTTATAAATAAATTCTGTTTTTTTTCAGGTCTCCCTCATGTAATATATTATATAATCAAACATAATATAAATATAATAGTGCTTTTGTTGTCAATTTCTAGCTTAATCAACTTGGAACCAGAGAATATATTCTGCATGATTTCAATCCACTTCCATATGTTGAAATTTTACTTTCTGTGGCTCAATATGTGAAAAAGTATTTTGGGATGTTTCATGTGTGTGCGTGATCAAATAAAATGCATGTTCTGTCATCATTGAGACAACTTTTCTATCTATATCTGTAGGTCAAGCCCTTAATAATGCTGTTTACATGCAGTGTAATTATATTTCCTGAGTGGTTTTCTTGTCTCTGTGTTTTATAAATTATCATAATATATATATTAAAATTCCCTCTAAGAACATGGATTTGTTTAATTTTTTAAAAACTTTTCCAGTTTTTCCCTTATGTTGTCATATGCATGCACATTTCAAATGTTATCCGTCCCTGGTAGATTGAATTTTTCGTCATGATGAAGTGCTCCCATTTATCTTCATTAATACTCTTTATTATAAAGTATATATTTTCTGATATAAATACACTTGTGATGGTCAGCAATCCTCAGAAAAAGTCAATCAAACACTAATCTAGGTTTTACATAGATCTCTTGTAAACAACCTACAGACACATTTTCCCCTATTCTGACTATATTTGTATTTTATTGAGAGCATGAAGTCCATTTATGCTTAATATGATTTTAAAGATATATTTGGGTCTAAATATGTAATCTTATATTTGTACTCTATATGTTCTATTCTCTTTTTTCCCTCTTAATCTCCCATCTCTTGCTCTCTCTGGTTTGATTGAAAAATATTTCCAGAACCTCTTATACTTCTAGTTTGGAGATGATAAACCTGGAGTCAAGTCTTTTAGAAAATTTCCTTGATCTTGCAACAGCAAAATAGCAAAATCTAAAGCCTATCATAACATTTTGTTTTCTCCTGAATAACATAAAGACTTAATCAGATCAAAATTCCATTTATACTTTCCTGAATTATGTTACAATAGTGTGGCATTTCAATATTATATTTTATGTTTGACCCCTTTACGCATCATATTTTTCACAATAGTGTTTGTTTTTTTTAGCTCACATATTTGCCACTTTCTCTTTCATTGTTTTTTTTAGAGAGAGAGAGAAAGTGGGGAGGGAGAGCGAGAGAAACACCAATTTGTTGTTCTGCTTACTTATGCATTCATTGGTTGCTTCTTGTTGATGCTTTGACTGGAGCTTGAACTTGAACCTTGGCATATTGGGATGCTGCTCTAACCAAATGAGCTACGAGCCAAGGCAGAGATAAGGTCTTTAAAGAGATACTTCAGTTTAAGTTGAGGTTATGAGGTTAGGCTTTAATTCACTATCTGTGGTGTCCTTATCAGGAGAGGAGATTTGGACCACAGAGGGAGGACTATATGAAGATACAGAGAGAAGACAACCATCTACAAGCCAAGGGAGAAGCCCCAGAAGACACCAAGCCTGCTGACACGTTGATTGAAGACTTCCAGCCTCCAGAACTGTGAGAAGTAATTCCTCACTTGTGTGTCCTGATCTCCGAGTACACAGTGTTGGCATCTTCCTGTTCCCGAAGCTTCAGATCATGAAATCTGAGGAAGGCATAGTGGAGCCCCTGTTCTTCTTTTGCAGTGGGCCTGACACCATCAGGGGCTGGGTGAGCTGAAGGGCTGTCTGTCAAGAACAGATGCTGATGCCCCTGAGTGGAAAAAAGAGAAAGGATTCAAAGCTGCTCAAAGGTGTCTGGGAGAAAGCAGCCAAGGGCCAGAACAGGGGTTGGAACAGGTGGAACTTCTTTCATTCACCCGTCCATTTATTTTAAAATGTTTAATAATTAAGATTGGCCAGTCCTTAGAGAGTGTTTGTATTGATCACATTATATTCTTTTAAGAAATGCTGGGAGAGGAAGCTATGATCATATTCACCTTACAAAAAAGTAAAACTAAGACTAAGAGAAATTAGACACACATCTCTGTAAATGTGCCACTGAGCCACGAGGTCACTACCAGTCTTTTTAACAACAGTGTCTTCTTTTGTTCAGGTGGGTTACAATTTTCTAGGAGAGGTAGTTACTAAACAAATAGAAAACACATATGTTTCAAGTTCTAAATTTGGAATGGAAGATATTTTAAAACGTAAAGCAAGGGAAAGGGTCGAGTATGCTAGAAGACGGAGTGGAGACCAGGTCTTGCAGCAACCAGACCCCCTCGCCCATATCTCCTCCCTGCCCACAACACCCTCAGGGTCCAGAAGTATGAACTAGAAACCCTTAAACAGAAGCTATTTTTTAAAAAATGAAATAGTGCCATTTGAGACAACATGGATAGTATCATGTTCAGTGAAATAAGCTAGAGCAAAAGGGGCAAAACTGTATGATTTCACTCATGCGCAGTTATAAAACAAAGCAGCAGACAAAATGAACTCCCAGACACAGTCAACAGAATGATGGTTACCAGAGGGCAAATGGGACTTCAGGGGAGGAGGAAGAGGGTAAAGGGGGCCAAACACATGGTGATGAGAGAGACTAGACTTTGGGTGGTGAGCACACAATGGAGCATACAGATATTGTATTATAAAGTTGTATACCTGAAATGTATATAATGTTATTAACCAATGTTATCCCAATAAACTTAATTTTAAAAAGAAAAAAACACCTGGCTGGTGCGGCTCAGTGGATTGAACCAAAGGGTCTCCAGTTCCATTCCCAGTCAGAGCACATGCTTGGGTTACAGGCCAGGTTCCCAGTAGGGGGTGTGTGAGAGGCAACCACACATTGATGTTTCTCTCCCTCTCTTTCTCCCTCCCTTCCTCTCTGTCTAAAAATAAAAATTTTAAAAAAAGGAAAAAACCCAGATTGAAAACAAAAATTCACCAAACTGTACACCTGAGATATTTGCATTTTGTTGCATGTGGACAAAAAAAAAAACATTCCAGGGTAGAAGATAATCTGACATATGAGGCTTGAATACCCCCCAACAAATCAATTGGACCACGTGCAGATTCTATCAGAAGCAGCAGCATTAGAGCAGTTGAATCAGCGATTTAAACTAACCACATGTGGAATTCCTGAAGATGTTGGACATCTAACACTGAGATGTCTGTTATGCAGGGCAGCATCGGAAGGAATAATGCTGAATGGGGGGCTGCATCCTGTCACTCACCCTGGCGCCTGAGCTCACGACTGGGTTCACATCATTGTCTGTTCTCTGCAGTTGCTGGACTGCTCTCTCCCTGCAGGTCTTCACTCTAGGGAAACAACCCCGGGAATTTCAGCCTGGTTATTTGGGGCATAGAGCAGACAGACCATCCCCACTCCCTCTGGAGAGCATGCAGCGAGGTGGGTGGAGGTGGGCCTTCTCCAGGGGCTTCCAAGGACTGGACCAGGAAGAGTTGGGAAAACCTACTTGGCCATACTCGGCCCGGCTGATTATGGGCTGATTCATGCCAGCACTCAACCTCCCTTCCGTGGCTCCTGCTTTCCCACCAATCCAGGGTCCTCCAGCTCAGGCTTCCTGAGATTTAGACCCCTCCCTCTGGCCCTGGACCTCACTCTTACCTGAAGATGAGACAAAGGCAGAGGGAGAGCAGGGCCAGGGCCGTGATGCCGGCTCCCCCAACCACTCCCACGGCCCCACAGTCCCTGGGCTCTGGTTTACCTGCAGAGAATTTGAGTTTCGTGTAAACCCCAACCCCAGTCCCCGGCATCCTCCACACTGGCCACTTCTGTCTCTGTTCCATTAGCGCACTTCTCACTCAGGCCTCCGTGCCTCAGCATTCTGTCTGTCGCCTTGTGGGCCCTTCCCTTCCCGGCTCCCTTTCGCTGACCTCAGGACTCAGGATCTTACACCCCCACCCACTTTGGCCCAAGTTTTAAAATGCCTCTTCTCCAAGCTCCACCTGTCTGGAGCTGTTATGGCTTGATCTGTGTGCCCCCAACATTCATATGTTGCAATCCTAACCCTCCAGTACCCCCCCTGCCCCCGCCATCGCCCCATACCTCGCAACGTAACCTTATTTGGAGATAGGGTCTTTGCAGAGATAATAATTACAATGAGATTGCTAGGGTGGACCCTTAATCCGATACGCATGATATCCTCACAAAATGCAGAATTTGCACGCAGACACACACAGGGGGAACGCCACGTGAACAGAGATGGGGGTGATGCTTGTACAAGCCAAGGAATGCCAAAGATTGCCAGTCAGCCAACCCCCAGAAGCTAGGGGAGACCGGCAACACATCCAGAGCCTCAGAAGGAATCAACCCTGCTGACGCCTGGACCTTGGACTTCCAGCCTCCAGAACTGTGAGACAATAAGCCCTCCTGTTTAAGTCTATCGGTTAGAGGTATTTTGTTACACAGCCTCCTATTCCTCCAGGCATCACCGCCCTCCCCCGCAAAAGACCCCTGGCAGCAGCAGGACACTGGAGCTCTGGGCCCCATGGACATTCCCAACCTCGAGGTTGAGCCTGAGGCGGGCACTGAGCCCTGAGCAGAGGCTCAGGGAGCTGTTGGCCCACGGCCCCGCAGAGCTGGAGGTGACCTTGCAGGAGGCGTTGCTGGGTTACTCTCCAGCAGCCCCACCCCCAGCCTCCAGCGCTGCAAGGGGATTGGCTGAGCCCCGGAGGAGCAGCTGCAGCACACTCTCCTCCTCGAAGTAGCAAGAGGGTCCCAGCAGCTGTGGGGCAGGGGTGTGGGGAGTGAGGACTAGGGCCCTCCCAGTGTGGTAGGCAGTTAGACAGCCATGAACACAGCAAGGACGGCGGCCAGGTACAGAAGGTCACCAGCGCGGTGCCTAGCAACAGGCAAAACTGGGAAAACAAGGAGCTTGCCCCTGGGGAAACCTTTCCTCCCCTTGCAAATCGCTGGTCATGCAGTTCGGACCCTCCTCTGAATCTGTCCCCTGGCATGTTGCTAGTCACACGGGTTAGACCCCCTTAAAGGAGGAAGGAACATGGGGGCTAGAGAATAACCCTTAAGCATGGAGCTCCCAGGATGACGAGGTTCTGACCCACATCAACTACATTTAGGCCTCTGTTGTCTTTCAGCTCCAGGCCCAGAAAAGCAGCAAAAACAGACAAGTGATACCAGGACTGACAGAGGTCAGAACCAGCAACATTGATTAATGACCCCCTGCCCTGGTGCCAACCCATCAGGAGAGACCAGGACCCTGAAAGGGCACACCTGGAAAGTTGAGGAATATTCTACTGGGATCCTCCCCCAATCCCAGGCCTCCAGATAAATACCCTTAAGGCAGGGGTGTCAAACTCGTTTTCACCAGGGGCCACATCAGCCTTGAGGTTGCCTTCCAAGGGCTGAAATAACTTTAGGATTGTATACATGTAACTACTCCTTAACTGTTAAGGAGTTGAAATTACATTCGGCCTTTGGAAGGCAACCTCCAGGCTGATGTGGCCCCGGGGAACATGAGTTTGACACCCTTGCCTTAAGACAGAGGACCCAACCTGCTCTCCCTTCTGGGAGGGAGGGGAGCAGGCCTGCATTCCCTCCCCCCCCCCCCCAAAGCGATTACCTTCTCTCTCCTAAGCTCCAAGGGCCCCTTCTTTTGCATCTGTAACTTGTGTCCTCAGCCCATTCCTTCTATGGCTCACTTCTTCTACATCTGTGACTTTCTAAATAAACTTTTATAGTTTGAGTCTGAGCTCTGAAATCTTTCTTAGCCAGAACTCAAGGACTGAGATTGCTGAATCCAGGTCCGGTCTGACTCCACTGGTGTAACACCTGGTGCAGTTCTTGCCGCTGCCAACACCAGGACCCAGCTGTCTGCCCCCAAGCGTCCCCCACCCCTCCACTCACAGGGCACAGAGAGGCTCAGTGAGACAGGGAGGGAGCCGAGTGGGTCCTGAATGTGGCAAATGAATTCACCTTCATGCTCCATTTGCATCGGAGGCAGCGCCAGGACCCCGGGTGCTCAGGGCTGGGACTGGCTCAGGGCTTTTGACTCCAGGGACCTGCTCTGCGTCCCACCCACTCACAAGACCCAGGGTCTTGTCTTCCCACCTGCTTGCAGAACCTGGCTGTAGGTTCCCTTCAGGCAAGAGGCCAGAGACGTCCTGTCCTAGTAAATCACCCGCTTTCTGACCACAGCTGCTCTCTGCAGCTCCATTCCCCCTTGGTTCCCTTCTTTTCTCCCTCAGCCTCCGCCCCCCGCCCCCGCAGGCCCCTGACCCGGCAGCAGCGGCGGCAGCGGCGGCAGCAGCAGCAGCAGGACACTGGCGCTCTGGGCCCCGTGGACATTCTCTGCCTCGCAGCTCAGTCTGAGGTCACAGCCGAGCCCCACGCGGAGGTTCAGGGAGCTGTTGGCCCAGGGCCCCGTGGAGTAGGAGGTGATGGTGTAGGAGGCGTTGCTGGGGTTCTCCTCGAGCAGCCCCTCCCCCAGCCGCCAGTGCAGCGAGGGGACCGGCTGAGCTCTCGAGGAGCAGCTGCAGTTCAGATCCTCGTCCTCCCAGGAGCAGGAGGGCCCCAGCAGCTGTGGGGGGTCTGTGGGGAGCCAGAAGAAAGGTCAGCAGTGCCCCTGCCCACCCAGGACCCAGGTGCCCTGCCCCCAGGCTCCCCCACACTCACAGACCACAGAGAGGCTGAGAGAGATACTTCTGGAGCCCAGCAGGTGCTGAGCCTGGCAGGTGAACTGTCCTTCTTCTCCAGCCCCCACTCTAGGCAGCTCCAGGATCGCGGTGCTGGAGATGGGGGTGGCGTTCAGGGCTGGGGGCCCCCTGAACCAGCTCATTGCTGCAGGGGGGTTGCTGTCAGCTACACAGAGCAGCCTCAGAGCCGTGCCCTCCAGGATGGGAAGGGATGTGGTTTGCAGAATCTTGAGGGCTTTGTGGGGAGAAGTGGGGAGAGAAAGAGAGAGAGAAATGGGGTGGGCAAAGCTGGAGCGCCTCTCCCCCTGCGATGTCCCCACTAGGCTCTGAGGAGGGCCCTGCAGCATCCTGGCCTTACACCTTCAGGAAGGGCTCCAAGGATTTCCCTCGGGTCGCCCAGGCTGTCCGGCAGATGGGTGACAAACAAATGCAGTTACGGGCCAAAGAAGAGAAGACAGAAGCAGGAAGGTGTAAATCATCAGAGAGAAGGCTGAAGCCAGAGGGGTGTGAGCTTCCTTGCATTTGGCCACAGGAAGCTGTGGGTGAGCAGAAGATGAACTTTCAGGAGTTGATATTGCAAGGGGGGCACTTTCCATCTGACCTCAATAGCTGGCTTTCCCTGTATATTATTCCTCTTCAGAGCTCTGGGACTGACCTAGACCCTGAGTCCATCCTAGCCCTGGGGAGAAGAGGTCCTTTCCTACCTGTGCTGTTTCCTTGGATGATGTGGATGGCCATGTTCCGTGGAGCATCTGGGACAGAAGAACGTGGCAGCCTCAACATCCATGGTGACAGATGGGTAGGCACTGGGCCCTTCCCCACCCCCCAGGAGCCATGGAAACAGGTGAGAGGGCTCCCTTCCTCTTGGACTACCAGGCCCCCAATTTCAAACCCCTGGCCCAGCACTCACAGGTGACATGGAGCTGGACAATTCTCTCCACAGCCACACCCATTGCAGGGAACTGCACCTGACAGGTGAGGTTTGTCCCGTGGTCCTGAGGCCGTGGGGTGAGAGTGAGCATGGACGACAAGTGTGTCCTGGGGCCCAGGGAGGTGTGAGCAGCTGATGTCCAGGAGAAGAGGGGGCTTGTGCCCCGCTCACAGGCCCAGGGCACAGAGCAGGTCAGGTTCGTGGGGTGGCCAGACTCCAGGGTCCCCAGGGTGAGGATGTCAGGTGTGTGGGTCAGGGCTGGAGTGAACAGTGAAGGTTAGGCCCCCTCAGCCTGTGGTCAGCCTACCCCAGGGTCTTATTTTGGCGGTCCCCACTCCACCCCCAGGGGCCTTCATTTCTCTTTTTCTGGTACCCCACACCCTGTGGCTTCTCTTTGGGCCACTGTCATACCCGTCACTTTCAGAAAGAGCATCTCATCTGTATAGGAGTGTGCATTCCCGAAGTAATTTTCTATTCGGAAGAAGTACAGCCCACTGTCCCTCCTGTTGGCATTTTGGATGCTCAGGGAGCAGTTGTTGGACAGGGGGTCCTTGGGGAGGAAGAACCGGCCCTGGGTCCTCTCCAGCACCTTCTGTCCAGGTTTATTTGTGGCCACTAGAAGATCATGCTTCATATTCACTTCTTTTTTAAACCAAAACATGTAATGGGTTCTAGAGATCATCCAGGAATGGGAAAATTGGCACGGCACCACGACACACAGGCTTTCCTGCACTGTTACCAACTTCTGTAGTTTCAGCCAGGAGCTTGAACCCTGAGCCAGGGGCCCTGGAGAGAGAGAGAGAGAGAGAGAGAGAGAGAGGGAGGGAGGGAGAGAGAAACTCAGCCTAGAGCTTCGGGACCTCCTCCCACATGGGGTTCCCTCTCCCCCTCAGCCCACTCACCTCCCCAAAGCATGAGCAACAGCAGCCTCAGCAACATCCCTTCCTCATGCCCGGAGGTGGAGGTGGCCCACCTTCTTCAGCCCTGTCTGAGAGAGAATGGAAAGATGCAGATAAGGGAGGGCAGAAAAAGCTTAGACCGGAAGCCTGTGGTGAGAACGAAAAGTCACAAGCCCAGAAGAGGGAACTTCTTCCAACCCCATTTCTGCATGTGGCAAATGAACCCTCAGGCTCCGAGGAGGTGAGAGACTTGCCCAGCTAAAACAGCAAGGAAGAAGGAGAGCCCCCAAGTCCTGGGGTCAGGCATCCTCATCTGCACCAGAGAAGCAGGTCCCACCTGGCCAGATCCCTGACAGTCATGGCCTTGGGGTCCTCATGGAGATGGCCTGCTAGGGATGAATCACAGAGTAGCCAAATGGGCACCAGCAGCAGAGAAGGCAACAGAAGAGGCAACAGAAACACCACACACCTTCACTCATTTCACTCATTCATTCATTCATTCATTCATTTGCAAACTAACAAAAAAGATTGAGTCAGTCCTGACCTTCCACTAGTTCAAGCAGTGAGAGAAGACAGACACGAGGAGGGGCTAGAGCTTTATCAGAAGGCACTGGGGAGCCACGGAAGGTTGTTAAACAAGAAAGGGGCAGGGTTGTTTAGGGGTCAGCACGGTCCCTCTGAGGCCCGTGTAGGGAAGAGCTGGAAGGGAGAGATGGGCGGCCCAGGTGCCAGACAGGAGATAGTTGTGGGTTGTAATCGTTCAGCGGGGGTAGAACACATCTGCATGGTGATGGGGGGAAAGATTTGAGATGGAAGGCCCTTTGAGGAAGTGAATTTTGAAGGAAGGTGTGATGAATGGGGCAGGTAGGTGTTTCAAGTGACTCTCAGAGCCCAGGGATGGGGGATGGAGGTGCTGTCCCCAACAGCACAGTAAGCATGCAGGGCTGGGCTGGGAAGAAAGTTGTAGGAAGACAGCAGAGTTGGCCCCTGGGGTTCTTCCCTAGGGACCCTTGCCTATGTATCACATCCGGAGACAGCACTCTATACTGAGAGACAAATGTCACAGAATCCCTCTCTGTTGTGAAGTATGCCCACTCCCCTGAATCTCAGAGAGCAGCTGTGGGCCTGTAGGTCCCCACAGAGGTTGGAATTGGCCTCAGGTTCTCTGTTCCCCGTTCTGATAGAGCCTGTGACCAGACCAGAGGGGAATGATGATGATGTCTGCTGGCCACCATCTGGGATCCGAAGGTGCATTTCGAGGGGGCTAACGTTAGCCCAGAAAAGCCGTGGGTTGGACTGGAGAATGGGACTGAGGCACAGGCTGGTCCCGCTCTGCTCTCACTGACTGAAGGTCACACGTTCACTTCCCGCACCACCCTCTGGGGCCACCCTGACCAACAGAGTCTCTGAGAGCAGCCTCACCGGAAACCTCTTCCATACACCTGTTACCCTCACAGCTGTGGCCACGGCAGCATCCACATCTTTGGGCTGCAAAGAATAGTTTAGATTCCCTTGGCACCATCGGATGAGCCTGGAGGTGGGGGCAACTGCAGGCTGGTCAGAGAACTGGGGGGACTCTTTTTGGATGGAAAGTGTGGTCTCTGCCCCAAAGTTTTCCTTTCAACAGGACTACCTCTCTCTCTCAGGCCACTGCAGGGGAAGTGAAAGCTGAGCTCAACTCCCCCTGGACCTCAGCAGGTGGAGGCTCCTCTCCTTCTGAACCCTGAAACTCTGCCCCTCATCTCTTGAAGACCAATGCCCACTTCCCTCTAGAGAGGTGTGGAGTTGGAGGGTCTATTTTTTCCAGATGCTTTCTTGGAGCCATAGGTACAGAAGAGTGAGATTCCAAGACTCTCCTGGGACCAAATCCTCTCTGTCTAAGAGTCACCCCAAGGCTGGAGCACCCTGGATGGCCACAGGAAGCACTAGGTGAACTCTTGAATCCATCTCCCCAGGGAGTCTATGGACAGAGTCTAGGACTGACCCTGGGACCCTCACTACAGTGCCAGTCCTGGGTGGGCGGTTTGGGTTCAGGGGGAGATCACAGATGACTGGATGCCAGCCCTCCTCACAGTTCCTGTGAGCCCCACACATACGAGTACAAAATATCCCTGCTCGTCTTCTCCACAACCTCTCCAGCCTCCACAATGCCTCCCCACCACAGGTGACTGACCACCTGCCTTCCCTCTCCTAATTACATCATTCCTGCAGCCACCCATTTATCAGGTTACACCTGTGAGCTCTCCCAGTCTAAGCAAGGTCCCTCATATGTCTCCACATTGCATGTCTTCCATCACCTCCAAGACAAGGCCTCCTTCCACCTCCTGATAGTTCTTTTCTTCATCATCCTGCAGGCAATGAGGCGCATTTTTAAAAATCTTTCAGGATTTGGCACAGAGCTATAGGCAGTAATAGACAGTAAGGCACCACGTGCTTCTGTACTCTGTCTTCCAGATCTCTATGTAGGCACCAGCCAGAGATGGGGCAAGAGAAGAGGAGAGGAAAAGAGGGGGACAGGTGAGGGAGAAGAAGAGGAAGAGGAAGAGAGAAAGAGGGAATCAGCATGTCAGAGAGAGACGCCCTTCCTGTCTATGAGAAGTACAGGGGGAGGGGATGGGGATTTACCTCAGACAAGGAGGGATTTCTAAAGAGATTGGGGGTGGAGTCTGCCCTAAGCATCAAGAAACCAAGGGTATGGAAGCAGTCCGTCTCTAGCTGAATATAGGACCCTGTCTCCCAGGGTGGCAATAATAGAGGAGAGGAGTATGAGAGCTATATAAATTGAAATCAAAGAAAGTTAAGTCAGGGGCCTGCCTCGCGCTGCCTCCGAGGAGCCTCCAGAACCAGAAAATTCCTGGAGAGCTGGATTGATAGCTACTCACCCATGCCTTAGCACTTACCCATACCATAAGGGAAAACAGACCACAAAAGACACCTTGTAAATGTCAGAGTTAATCCCAGCCCCACCCACACTCTAGTTCCCATACCAGCAATTTTTCATAGAAACTACGAACAGATACAAGCTCCACCTCCAGAGATGGTTGACTTCTCTCTTCTTGCTTTTGTGAGGAGAGTCCACCACTGTCTGTCTCTAGGCGGCTTTTTTTGCCTATTCTCTCTGATCAAAAAACTGACTTCCTCTTTAAAAATCTGTGCTGGCTTGCATCTTGAATTATTTCCTGCAAAACCAAGAACCCTCCAACCCTGGGGGCTGGAGTCCCTACTCACCCCTCGACATCAGCAAGGTGTCTGAGAAGGAGCCTATCCTGTTTATCCTCCATCCCCAAGCCTCTCCCAATTCTCCTATTGGATTTTCACCACCGGTGGGGGGCGCTATTTTTTTGGGGGGAGGAACAAGACACAGTCTGGTCCTTGATGAGCTGCCCAAATGGGAGCTGGCGCTGTCCTTGGTACTGAAGCAGGATGGAGACCTGAGTTTAAGAAAAAGAGTTAGAATTCAAGACTTACAAACTCAACTACATAACATTTGGAGGCAAACCCAAGCCAAACTAAGTTAGAAGAAAATAATAAACTGGGCAAAGAAATTCATAATTATATTACAGCCAATGACTGTATTTCCCAACATCACAAGAACTTATTCAAATCCTTAAAAAAATACTGTATAAGCTAATCACGATGAAAAATTATATGAACCGTCATTTCATAGAATGGCAGAACAGAATAGAATGGAAAATACTAGTGACTATGAAACCTATTCTAAAATGCTCACCGTCCCTTAACAAGAGGAATGCAACTTAAAGCTACAGTGAGGTACAGTTTTCATCAGTAAGAATGCAATGATCAAAGCGATTGCTAACGCCCTCTGCTGTTGAGGTTGGAGTGAAGCAGAGAGGCTAACACTGCAGGGAAGTGGGGGTGCAAACTGGTTCAACCTCTTGGAGAGCCATTGGCCATGTCTATCAAAATTAGAAATGCATGTGCCCTTTCATTGAGTAATTCAAATTCATACAGATGCAAAACAGATGTACAACATTATTCCCTGTAGTGTCATTTATAAGTAACCAAAGTTTTTTTTTTCCTGATCAGTATGCCTTAGTTTAAAGACATTGTATACACATATGCAGTGGAATGCTTTTCAGTTGTAAAAAAAAAAAAGGGTAAAGTTCTTTATTTACTAACATGGAAGGATCCCCAAGAATAATTGTTAATTTAAAAATGAGATACAGCCCTGGCTGGTACAGCTCAATAGACTGAGTGCTGGACTGCAAAGCAGGGGGTCACCGGTTGGATTCCCAATCAGGCACATGCCTGGGTTGTGGGCCAGGTCCCCCGTAGGAGGCACGTGAGAAGCAACCACACACTTTCTCTCTCTCCTTCTCCCTCCCTTCCCCTCTCTCTAAAACTAAATAAATAAAATCTTAAAAAACTAAAAATGAGATATGGATCAATGTGTGTAGGATGCTTAGTGTCTAAAAGAATGCTCATACATACACAGAAATGCTCACATAAAATCTATATTTATATCTACACATAAAGATAGATATATAAGTATCCTTATATATGCATAAGTGTCTCTGGATGAACACATCAGATACAGTTTAGAATGGATGACTCACACAAAGAAAACTGGGAATCTGGGGCAGGAAGCAGAGGTGGCAGAGGTACTTTCTACTACATACTCTTTTAAACCCTTTGAATATATGAGACTATACAAATAAACTGCCTGAGGGAAATAATTATATTGAAAGTATTGAAAACTAAAGAGGCTGGGTGAAGAGTTAGGATAAAAGAGGCAATATCTGAGGCTTGAATGTGATTCTTGGGGAGGGAGCTGAGAAGTTTAAGTCAGCTACCAAAACAAAAGATCCCTTCAAGTGGTTCAGAGAAGTGAGGATGGAAAGTCCTTATAAGATTTGACAAGAAGAAGGTCTTTGTGATGGTGATGAGAATCAGGACTGATAACAGTAGACAGAGGAGGTAGGGAGCATTCTAGTACCTGTACTTTGCATTTCTGATCTCAGCCCTCCTACCATGCAAACCCCAAGAGATGGAGTCTGTTCTGAGGTGCAACAGACACCTTGTCCTTCCATCAGAGCCCTGCAAAGGAGGAGTTTTCTTCTTCCTGTATTGTTTTCACAGGCATCACAAAAACCCGTGGTCAGGTTCTGTGGAGCATCTGAATTCAGAAGACAACATGTCCTCCTTCAGTTTTGAGGTTAGTTTCAGTTTTAGCATCCTCTTGGTCCCCCTCTGCTGTCCAAAATCCAGGATGCATCCCCAAGTACCCCAGGCCCTGACTCTTTGCCAGTACCCACAATGACCCACAAGCCATGGCCCAGACTCACAGAAGACACGGAGTTAAGTGGTTATTTCTGTGGTCACATGAGACCTCAGTAAGGCACCTGGCAGGTGACGTGGGTGTCATGGTGCCAGGGCCATGGGATGGTTGGCTGCAAAAACAGCACCAGGTGTTAGGCCTCGGTTCAGCAACCTCTGTTCTTGAGTTCTGGCTAACAGAAGAATTCTGAGCCAAGACTCAAGTTCTAAAAGAAAGTTTATTTAGAGAGACATAGAGGTAGAAGAAGTGAGCCATAGAAGAAATGGGCTCAGGAGACAAGTTACAGGTGCAAGTTACAGGGGTCCTTGGAGCTTAGGAGAAAGAAAGGCAAAGAAAACACACCTAGGGGAGGAAGAAGGGAAAAGGAGAAAAGTCTGGAGGTGTGATCAGGGAGAGACTGAGAACCCCTAGAAAAGAAGAGGGTGGGGAAAGGCACAGGGGTGCTTCATAGAGGGAACCGTGCTGGGTTTTCCGTCCCGAAGACTCTTCTCTGGAGGCCTCGGGAAAGGATCTCAATGAATGCATCAGTCCTGAAGTCAGCCATGACATTGCTGCTTTTCTGGGCCTGAAGCTGAAATGCAGCTGAATTCTGGATGTTTTCTGTGGGGTTAATAGTTAAGGGAGTGGTCATGCAAGGGCCTGTGTTGTTGCCCATTGCTAGGAACTCAGGGCTGTCCACCCTAATGACCCTCTGCACCTGGCCTGTATTTCCAACTCTGCTCATGCCTGTCTACAGTATGATGGTGATCTTGATGAGAGAACTATCCCAGGACCCAGGCAGATATGTGTGTTCCATGTTCAGAAGAAGGTGAGGGACTTCCTCCAATCACAGGGTGCTGACATGGAGCAAATTAGGGCCCCAGGATGGCCAGACTCCAGAGGTGCTGAGAGGTGAATGTCAGGTGTCTAGATGAGGGCTGAAAAGGATAGAGAAAGAAACCCAAGACACAGAGAGGGGACTCCAGGGTGTGACTCTGGAAGTGGCCTCTGCACAAGCCCCAAAGATACCATCCTCTGAGCCTCAGGCTCCTGGCACCTCTACTCTCACTTTGATGCCCCCTCCTGCACTCTGAGTAGAGGCCCAGCCCAACTGTCCCATTCAGAAAGAGACTTGAAACTGAACTTCACAACAGGCCCCCTTGTGGCAGGAAAATTAGAAAAGGGAACAAAGGCCTCCAAGCCCTACCCCTCCCCTTTTCCGTCTTGGCTGGAACTTTGGAGATGTGACTTTCACTGACCACCTGTGGGCCCCCTCCCCCTGCCCTCCCGCTTCCTCCTCTGAAATTTCCTGTAATTGAGGGGACCAAAAAGAAGGAGGAGGTGGAGGAGGAGGAAGAAGAGGTGCAGGAAGAGGAAGAAGAGAAAGAAAGAAAGAAAGAAAGAAAGAAAGAAAGAAAGAAAGAAAGAAAGAAAGAAAGAAAGAAAGAAAGAAAGAAAGAAAGAAAGAAAGAAAGAAAGAAAGAAAGAAAGAAAGAAAGAAAGAAAGAAAGAAAGAAGGAAAAAGAAATGGAAGGAAAGGAAATGAATGAATGAAGGGAAGAAAAGAGAAGAGAAGAGAAGAGAAAAGATGAGAAGAGAAAAGAAAGGAAAAGAAAAGAAAAGAAAAGAGAAAGAAAAAGAGAAAGAAGTTGCTATGTGGAGTGGAGGGAAAAGGATGAGCCATATCAGCAGTCCCAGTGTCAGAAGTTGGGCACCACCCTATTTGCTCCCCTTGCCCATGTTTAATAAAAACCTTCCACCCAGACCCCATCTTGTTCTCTGAGGTTGCACCCTCTCATTTCTTGAGTGAGTAATATCACTTTAATAAATTTACTGTGCTTTGCTAAGTCCTTCTGTCACACTCTCTAATCCCTTCTTGGGCCATGACAAAAACTGGACTCCAGTATTGAGCTGAAGCCTCTCTTGGCTTCCCTGAGTATCGCCCAGCACCACTTTCTCCAACAGGACTAAGTACACCTCGCCATCTTTCCTGCTGGCATGTTCAGGGAATAGTTATTAGTCTGGGAATCCCTGAGGATATGGAAACTGCCCAGGGTTTTCTCTTACAGCTTTTGACCTGGTTTGTTTATTTGAGGGTCCTGATGTATATTGGCTCCTTCCAGGGACTAGAAGAATAGAGGGTGGGTCCACGTGATTCCATCATCTGAGGGGTAGTTGGAGAAGGTACAGGGCACCAGGACATGCAAGCTCTCCTGCACAGTGACCGACCCTGGCACCTGCAGCTCACACCCTGCATGCTTCTCTAGGGACACTGTGGAGAGCCCCACATGTAGCTCTGACATTGAGCTGAAGCTTCCCCCCACCCCTTCTGTGCCCCAGCCCACTCAACTTTCCATTGCAAGGACAGTGGTAGAGCAAGGGTGACATCTCTGAGACTGGAGGGCCTATTCAGAACCCCTTCACACCATCTGATCAGCACTTTGTGGCAGACATCTGGCATCTATATCTAACCCTTTGCTTCAAATCCTTCTCTCCAGTAGGAATCCCCCAAACCACTGCAGGGAGAGCAAAGGTTAAGCCTAATTCACCTCGCGAATACTTCAGAAGTGGGCTCTGTTCCTTTCACTTCTCCCCACACAGACCCCACCACCTTTTGCCCCCAGAAATCCTCTGCTACCTTCCCTCAGGAGAGCCAGGAGTTTGGGTAATTCTTGCTCCATGCAGGGGATTCACCTGGGACCAAATACTCCCATGCCATACTCATCCTCAGCCCAGGTCTGAGGCATGTATGGAGCCTTGTGAAGCACTGGCCATATAACTCCCAAACTCCTCTTGTTCCTGTGCCTGATGCTTCAAAACAAAGGCCAGCACTTAATAGAACAGAGTTTGGAGTGTCATGTAAGAAATGTCCAAACCTGAAAGAATTTTTTTTGTTTATTTAAGCCAAACTGACAATTTCCAGGAAGTGATAGCTCAATGGATTGAGGAAATGCTCCAGAGAATGGCAGGTTTGTAGTTTGCTTTATACATTTCAATCAAAGGAGGAGGCATAAGGTGGGTTACATGAAATCCATTGGTGGTAGCCTAGGGAGGTAGGAGGAAGCGAAGCAGGGAAATCCCTGAAATTGGATTAAGAATGAAATAAAGAGACACCTGGCTGATGTGGCTCAGTGGATTGAGTGCCAGCCTGCGAACCAAAGGGTCACCAGGTCGATTCCCAGTCAGGGCACATGCCTGGGTTGCTGCCTGCCAGGTCCCCAGTAGGGGGCACATGAGAGGCAACCTCACATTGATGTTTCTCTCCCTCTCTTGCTCCCTCCCTTCCCCTCTCTAAAAATAAATAACCTTAAAAAAAAGAGACAAATACTTCCTTTACATTGGTGGGTATAGGATAGTTAACAACATTCGCACTACATAAGGTTAGCATTTGGGCAACAGGATAACAATGAGGGGTTCATGGTCTCTTGCCCTAGTGGGAGATTGTGCTCTTAGGGTTCTGGAAAAAGGGGTCTTAAATTTCAAAGGTATGTTATCATAGGTGCAAAAAGATAATAGACAAGCTCACTTAAGGTAAAGATCAACCTATACCAAAAAAGATATCAGCGTAGGACATGACTACCCACCACAACTCGCTTTTAGATAAGAAGTTTTCATTTTAAACCATCCCATGTGGTTACTTTAGACCTCTGAGCTTGTAAGGCCACCATGCAGGCCTCCCTTGAGCTTGCCAGGTTTAGTATATGGCCCCTTTTCACCCACAGGTTCAAGGAGGAGCCTGCCTCATAGACCCTCCTTGGGATTCCCCACAAGTTCTACCTTTGTAGTGCGGTTTTGGTCTCCCAGAGAGGACCAAGATAGCTTTGCCATCTGCTGCTCTCACTACCCCTCCTCTGCCTTCCTCTCATACCTCTTCTTTCTTGGGTTTTAGAGCCACATGGGCTTTTGCAGCAGGTCCTGAAGATTCAGCCTTTTCACACATGACCCAGCCCCTTACCTCCTGAGACTTCATCTGTTGAGACCATGACATCTCCCCTCCTCATTCTGCCTCCCTCCCTCACCCAATAAGTGCTTGGCCTGCTGAGCTTCTTCACTGAAAACCACCTGACTTGTAGTTCCATGAAGCCATGAGTTCCCTTCTGAGTATATGAGCTTCCTAAGCCAGACAATGTGATAAAATTCAGAAACAGCCAGATGGAAGAGATGCACAGGGCAAGGTGTGCGGAGAGGGCTTCCGTATCTTTTCCCATCAAGTGCACCACTTTCCTAAATCTCCACATGTTCACCAACCTGGAAGCTATCCAAACCCTGCCCTTTTGAGTTTATATGGAGACTTCATTTCATCAACATGGTTGGTTAAATCATTGGCCATTGATGAGGAGAGGGGTGGTGTGGGATTGAATGTTCCCACCCTCTAATCACTTAGTTGGTTCCCCTGGCAACCAGCCTCCATTCTTAGGTGCTTTCCCAAAGTTACTTCATCATAACAAAAGACCTGTCTATCCCTTTCATCACTTAGGAAATTCCAAGGGTTTGGGGAGCTCTGCCAGAAACAGGGATGAAGGCTAAAATATTTTGTATGATATTTCATATGATAATTCCCAATATCACAAATATCTACCTCAGTCAGTCTCTGTCTAATGTTGAAAACCTCCTACAATACAATGCAAATACAATGCAAAGGAATAACAAAGTGGCAAATTTTTCAAGAGATGCAAGATTTTATGAGGTCAATGTTTAAAAATGATGTTTGGAAAATATGCCAAAACCACAAATTTGGGAGGATCCGGAAGAGTTAGACCCATTGCTGTAATAAAAGCAACAGGAATGATGACATGCTGATTCAAAAGAGAACACACTGAACATCAAAGGATTTACTAATGGTTTTGGGGGGGAAATGTTGAAATCCTCAAACACTTTTGCAAACACTGACCTTAAGCAATTTTTTCTTGAGCACATCATAGACATCTAATAAATATTTGTTGAATGGATGAAATAAGTATTATTCTTCTCATGTGACAACTCATTCTTATTCTGTAACAGCACTCTTGTAAACATTTTGCACGTGATCATTTATTTAATTATCCAATCCTCACGATTTTTTGAAACAGGAAATTGCAGTACAGAGAGGTGAACTAACTTGCCCAAACTTGCCCAAACATCTGGCTTCAAACCCAAGCAATAAACTCCAGAGTCTTTGCCTCCCTTTTTTGTTGTCTCTACCGTTTAGTTCTCTCACCTGCAGGGCACTGAAGAAGGGCTAATCCCTGTGCTTTGCCTGTGTGATGAACAGCAAGCCCCTCTCTAGGCCGAGTTGGACCCTGAAGAGCCAAGCCCAGAGCCTAGGTCCTGGAGCTGCCCCGAGTGGAATCTGGCAATGGAGGGGAGTTCTGCCAAACTCAACACCGTTTGGGTTCCCAACATGTCTGCGTTAGTTTCTCTGTGCAGAGTTGTGGGAGGGAAGAAGGGGCAGGATATCTGGACTCTGAGAGTGGGACTTTAAATTAGTGTGAAAATACAGAGAAAGGGTATTTTCCAGAATATATAATGTCAGTTTCTCCTAGAAATAGACATCCACAGGTATTGAATAGGTCTCCTGCCAATGTGAGACAATCCCAAGATTTTACTCTTGAGATTTCAAATGCAAAACCTGGCTGTACGGATTGGAAGTTCTTTGAACATGGCGGCCTCCAGAGTCATACTCATCATGGGTGCTGCCATGTCATCTTCTGTCAGTCCCTGAAAGAAAATGAACTGCGGTATAGAAGTGCAACGTAAGACGCCATGATAACTATTGGCAGTTTTTGGCTTCAATGATTCTAGTGAGCGTACGCACAATTCACCCAACCAGGAAGCGGCTCTGAGCGTCCATTCTGCATACTTGGTCAACCGCTTCTAACTGTCTCAGGCGGGATGCTCAGGTGATTTGGAACAGTAGCCGTGGGGATTCTGTGAGGTTAGTGAGGTGAAATCAACTTGGTGTGAGTGATGTGGGAGTTAGGTGAAGGGGGCTGGGGAATAAGTGATGGGGGAATCTGCCGGGTGAGTGATGGAGTTCTTAGTGATAGGGGCTATGAGGTAAGTGGGAGGTTTCCGATTGAAGTTGGAAGATAGACTCGTTAATGTTCACGCTTTGTGTCTTTTTCGTAGGTCTACAAGTATTTTTTTGTGACGTAAATTCCAAGTGTACTTTAATATCAGATTTTATATTGTTGGCCCATGAAACTTGCTCATTTGAGGTGCGTCTTAGGAACCTTAGTACAATAGTTGGTGCTGGGGACATTTGGGGAAGCGACCTGCTCCCTGGGGCATGGAAGGAGGCAGTGATTGACTGGGACCGGAAGCTTCAGGGACTGGAGGACTTTGAGGGACACATTGTGAAACACTTGGGTGGGGAGCGGTGGCTGGGGACCTGTGAAATTGGTAAAGCAAGGTGCTAAGGGTAGCATATGGGAACCCTGTGCAGAGTTGCAAGGGATTGGAGGCCTGTGCTGTCGGCTGCATTGTGTTCTGAGCAGTGCGTGTTGGGGTCCTTCAGGGATGGATGGCACCTCAGTGTTGGTCTCTCCTTGGGTGCTTGTGGACACGGTACAGGTCAGGGATTGGCGGCTGAGCAGATCAGCGATGGTTTCCTCTTGGGGCACGTTGTTGGGAACCCCGTGGTGGGGATTATTTGGGGTTCTGTGGAAATCACACTCTATGGGACACATTTATTGGCATTCAGGGTAGTAATGGCTTCAGGAGCCTGGCCTTGTCAGTGGCTGGGAGGCATTTCCAGATCCGGCATCCCTGTGGTCCACTCACTGGGGATTTCTGGAGGTCAGACCTGTCCAAGACTGCATTGGGGTGTGGTGGGTCAGGGGCAGTTCACATGGACAGGCCAGAAATGGTAAGGGATTGGGGGCCTGGTGTGTGTTTGAGGCTTTCTTAGGTCAAGGTGAGGTTGAGTATAGGGAATTTAAATTTTTGTCAGAAAAGACTGAGCTGTCTGGGGCATTATAGATGAGCACTGAAATGTCCAGAAGCTTGGATTAGACATGCCAGACATGGCCAACTAAGTCTCAGCACTCTGAAGGGAACAGGAACTAGAAATGACGCTTTTGGAAGCTGCCCATGTAGGGGACCACACTGGATAGTGGCAGCTGTGTGCAGTCTAGAATAAGGCAGACATGGGACCGATTCCCTCTGCAGACTGCATGCCCTTAAGGCGAATTATGTAACAGCATCAGGTACCCAAGGTGCTACTTGCTGATTTTTATTCAGTTTTTACCACATGCCAGGCAGGGGTTAATAAGTTTCATGTCATGTAAGGTTTTCAATGGCTGTGATAAAAACCTTCCAACTCATTTTGAAAACCACAACTAAAGTAATAGCTTCATATTCTCACCACTAAAAGGGTGGCAGAGCTGCAACTAAACCTTCTTTAAGTGTAGTCTAATCTTACGGTCTTTTCTTTATTTTTCAGTGATTAATAACAAGTTGTAGTTTTCTGAACTTGGCTTATTGCACACACAATGTCTAGCACAGTGACCTTTACTTAAGGGCCCTTATAAATGTTTGTGTGAAGCAAATGTTAGATGAACAACTATGTGGTCATTGACTTTCCAGGGCTTCTTGGTGTTTTTTCAGAGCCCCTGGGTCAGGCAACATCTTCAAGTCTGTAGGATCCCTCTTCACGGCTCAGCCTGACTCTCCCTAGCAGCTCGGACTGGAGCCTCTAGATGCCCATGCAGCTTCAAGCTCCTGGGAAAAGTGGAGTTGTCTGCAAGAGAGACCAAGAGATGAAGCCCAGAGAGGACATGGCTGCTGATGTGAATTTGCCCCCAAGGCCCCAGGTCCTGGGTCCAGAGGAGCAGGATGAATTGTGTGAGGTAAGCAGGGGCAGCCCCAGGGACTGTTGTTTAGAACTTCTGGGCAGACACAGGAAGTAGCCACATCTAGACTCCCTGTGAGTGAGACAGTCTGGATCCTCCTGCTGAGCTGGGCCACGGGAAGCTGACGTGAGCTCATATTCACAGGCCATCTGTGTTACAGAGGAAACTGAACTGGCCAGTGAAGGAAGCTGTGTTAGAAAAGAGGGTCAACCCTGAGCCAAAGAAAGAAGAGAACTTAGCCCCTGGTCTGGGCGGGAAGCTCTAGCCACAAACGAGAATATATTAAATCCTTCCTGCTCACCACAGGCTAAGATTCTTCCTCTACCCCTGGGCCTTTGCATATTCTCAGTTGGTTCCCACCTGACTCCTACTTCCTATTCTGTTGGGTTGGCTCGTTTCCCCTCTGTCTTCATAGTTTTCAGAGTCATAGGATCCTAGAGCAAGAACTGCCTTTAAGGACCATGGGACTATGTGTTTTTTCCCATTTTAAAGGATGAATAAAAATGCCAGAGATCAGTGTTTTAAAAATGGCCCATAGATACTAATATTTAGGAATGAGAAAACAGGATACTTGGGCATACTAAAGATCTCCTGAAATTCTAAGGTTTTCTGTATATTTTATGACACTTTGTGTTTTAAAATAATAATGAGTGGTCATAATAATTAGTGATTCATTGTCCTGTGATAGGTTTATACTAAAATTAGAGATGTTCTATTTTAAAAAGTTATGATAAATGCATGGCTTTTTATCATTGTGAATTAATGTATTGTGAAAAGATCATATA
The DNA here is from genome assembly GCF_019186645.2 of Phyllostomus hastatus. Taxonomy (NCBI): domain Eukaryota; kingdom Metazoa; phylum Chordata; class Mammalia; order Chiroptera; family Phyllostomidae; genus Phyllostomus; species Phyllostomus hastatus. Next base: position 2,458,436 of record NW_025334008.1, read on the forward strand.
TTTTATTAGTGTTTAAAAAATCATCTCAACCTGACAATAACATTTTATAATAGAAGACATTAAAAGAAACATTAACACTATTTACAAAAACATTAAGAACTTGTCTATACATGTATCTTTCCCATTCACCAATGATGACTAATTTCATAGAACTGGGGTATGTTGTTATAGGGATCAGTGTCAGTTGAGGACGTGACCGTGGACTTCAGTAAGGCAGAGTGGCAGCAACTCAACCCTGCCCAGAGATGCCTGTACCTGGACGTGATGCTGGAGATCTATAGCCACCTCTTCTCCGTGGGTGAGCACACATGCCCTGGGAACCTTGGTTGGGCCTCCTTGAGATTTCCTTCCTTGTGGAGTGCAGTGGGACATCTGTAGGATGTAATTGGTTTGTCTTTGGTTTTGTCCTAAATTGTTCATTCTTTTTGGGCATCTTAAATGTTACTTTGTTCTTAGTGAAAGATATTGACTTTTCTGCTGGGCACATGCAAGGCTTCATTGAATGGCCTCTAAAGCCCAAGACCACATCCAAATCCAATATGCTTTCTTATTAACAGGGTATCACATTCCCAACCCAGAGGTCATTTTCAGGATGAAGAAAGACAAGGAGCTGTGGATAGGCGAGGCTGAACTCCCACATCAGAGGCACCAAGGTGAGTAGCTGGCAGATGTGGATATCTTTGTGAGCCAGTAGCCAACCTGCCACATGCATCCATTTTCATAGTGGTGGACACTTAGGTTGCTTCCTAACTCCCAGTTCCTATAGCTAATTATCTTGTAAATGTGCTATAGGAGCTGGTATAAGAATTTCTTAGGTGAATACTCTGGAGTGAGATTGCCTGATTAGGATACATGTACACTCAATTTGACTAATAAACCATACTGCTCTTCAGATGGGCTGCAGAATCTATACTCCCCTTTGCTGTGCCCAAGAATTCCAATTATGGCCCATGTGATGGGTAAAAGGGCTTTTTTATGTCTTGATTTCATTTTTCTCATAACTAAATAGTCAGAGGATCTCATCATATCTCTTACCTGAGTAGGTTTTCCATGTGTATATTGCTTTTGTTGTATTATTTTATCCCTTTGTGCCCATGGGATTCTTTCAAGACTTTCCTTTTTATTTGCCCCCTGAATTCATTGATTTTTCTTTTCTGTGCTGGATCTCCTTTCTTCTTTTTCCTCTAATGGTGATGTCTCCAGCTTGGGGCTCTATGCTTCCCTCTGGTCATCCTTTCAAATAGGAATTGCCATAAAGGGCCATTCTATTCTGATCATTAGGCCTCATAGTTTTCTGATGATCCCTGTATTGACTAACCCCTCCAGTCCCTGTGCCTAAACTGTGCTCTCTTGACCTGTTTAGCTACATGGTGGACAGTTCCCATGGGATAACTCACTTTATATTTTGGAGATCAGAAATTGAAATCATCACACCAGTCTCAGATTCTTCTCACCTTATATACATATCTTTGTCAAATTCTTCTATCTTTCTTAGCTCTTCCAGCTCAGCCTTCTAATTTCTTTTAGAAATCCTATATTTTTTCTTTTTGCACTTATAGTTTAGCTGGTCCTTTTTCCTGATCCCAGTGGTATCATCATAAAGCAGCTCTCTATTTTCTCATGCTTGGGTTATTCTGTTCCTAAGGAGCTTTGTGGATTCCCAATGTTTAGATGTTGACATAAAATATGTCAAGTTGCTGTTGACATATTTTATTACCACAAATATTGATATTTTACTACTTTTTTATCAACAATATTTTAATACAAAATAGTTACATAAAAATATAGTTATTTCAGTGATATTATCATCATGGCCATATATTTCCAATTTAAAAATGTACCTGAATAATTTCATTACTTATCCTATACTTCACTGCTTTCATGTTCTCAATGTAGACATCATATATAATATATACAGGCAATATATATTGTCTATTAGATGATCCTCTCTATACATGATCCTTTTACTATTTTGTACTCTCTCTACTTAATTTTCATTATGTCAGTGTTAAGCATAAGGGTATAACAATTATTGAATTTCTAAAGATGGGCAGAAAAGAATATTTTGCTCTACTTTAGAAAGATAGTTTAAATACCTGCTGAAGTAAATGCAAAGGATCAGAAATTGTAATTGAATAGAGTGGATAATAGCATGAGTTGTTAAAATCATTAGCTTTTTTGGCATTAATCATGTCTATTTAATGGAAGACTACTCAATAAGTATCAAAATAGGGGGCATAGAGAGTGACTGCTTTTGAAGGTCAGGAAAAAATGATGTCATCTTAGAGGTATAGGGACATTGGGAGGCAATTTTAAGGGCACAGCACTTGCATTTTTTTTTTTTTTACAAAAGGGGGCTGGAAGATTAGTGACAATTCAGATCCTAAAGCTTGTTGGGAATGCAAGGTGCAATGCTCCCTGCTGGGGTGTGTGATAAACCTCCAGTGGTAATATGTGAGAGGCCTCCTTTTGGCCTGGAGACACCATTTTAAGTGAGGCTGCCTTTATTCAGTTTCACAAAGACCTGTATATTGTGAGCCTCCTGCTTCAGGCCTTGGCTATTCACAGAGGTTGCCCTATAACAAATACCCTTGTCTGTTATATCTTTTATCCTGTAGTCATCCCACCAGGTCTGGGCATCTAACCTGCCTACATAAGTGGAGCCAGGTTGCCTTTGTTCAAGTCTAATTTTCCCCATTGGTGAGTAAAGTGGTTTCAGCCAATTACCCACCCATCTGGTGCCTCCTTTTCTTTATCTATAACTTGGGATAATGAGTATAGTTACCTCATAGGTTGTTGGGAAGCTTAAATGAGTTTATGTGTGTGTCACATAGAACATTGCCTGGCAAATGCAAAGTGCTATATAGGTAAGTGCTTGACATAATAAGGGCTGTGAGACTGTTTCCTTTCACCACCACCATCACCACCATTGTTATATAGGACTCAGCTCTCTCCCTGTGCTCACTCTAACTATTCATCATGTCTTTTTCATCTTTTTCTCCTTCTAGAAATGAAGTTTGTTCTTAATACCCCACAACAGGACATTTTTGGAACAGCTTCATTTCATGACATGGCAGGCAAGGTCACAAGAGATGGTTCTTGGTATTCCATTTTAGCAGAACTGTGGAAAGATGCTGGCTGTACAGAGAGAGATCAGCCAAATCAAAATAAACCTTCACATCAGAGGGCTTTCCTCAACATGAAAAAACTGAATACAGAGAAAGGTTGTCAATATAAGGACCCTGGGAAAATCATTCATGTGAGGCCCCATCTTGTTCCTTCACAAAAAAGACGTCATAAATGTTCACTTGTAAAAAGTTTGACACCTAACCTAGAATTAAATAGTCAAAATCAAAGCAATACCACAAAACACCTTGATGAGATTGTGGGATCTAGTCAGCTATTCATCCAAAGCTCTTCCCATGCTAGCTACAAGAATATTCACACAGGAGAGAACATCTGCAGAGGTAATCAACAACCCAAAGTCCTCAGCCACAAACAGTCACTTACACAACCTCAAATTCATACTCTGGAGAAACCAGATAAATGTACTGAATGTGGGAGGGACTTCACCCACAAGGAGATGAAGTCTCATCTCCTCAAGCAACAGAGATTCCATAATGTAGAAAACTTCCAGGAATGCAACAAATGTGGAAAAGCCTTTGTCTCACAACCAAAATTTGGTGACTATCTGACAGATCACACAGGTAACATACCTTATATATGTAAGGAATGTGGAAAAGTCTTCATTCAGAGATCAGAGTTGATTACACACCAGCAAACTCACACTAGAAAGAAGCCCCATAAATGCCATGAATGTGGAAAAGCCTTTTTCCAGACACTATCTCTCTTCAGACATCAGCGAACTCATATGAGAGAAAAACTCTATAAGTGCAGTGAATGTGGGAAAGGCTTCTCTCAGAATTCAACCCTCATTATCCATCAGAAAATTCACACTGGTGAACGACAGTATGTGTGTAGCGAATGTGGGAAGGCCTTCACTCAGAAGTCAACGCTCAGCTTGCACCAGAGAATCCATTCAGGGGAGAAGTCCTATGTGTGCATCAAATGTGGGCAGGCCTTTATCCAGAAGGCACACCTAACTGTGCACCAAAGGAGTCACACAGGAGAGAAACCTTATCAGTGCCACAACTGTGGGAAATCCTTCATTTCCAAGTCACAGCTTGATATACATCATCGAATTCATACTGGGGAGAAGCCTTATGAATGTAGTAACTGTGGAAAAACCTTCACCCAAAAGTCACACCTCAATATACACCAGAAAATTCATACTGGAGAAAGACACCATGTATGCAGTGAATGTGGAAAAGCCTTCAACCAGAAGTCAATACTCAGCATGCATCAGAGAATCCACACTGGAGAGAAGCCTTACAAATGCAGTGACTGTGGGAAAGCCTTCACTTCCAAGTCACAGTTCAAAGAACATCAGCGAATTCACACTGGAGAGAAACCCTATGTGTGCACTGAATGTGGGAAGGCTTTCAATGGGAGGTCAAATTTCCATAAACATCAGATGACTCACACTAGAGAGAGAACTTTTGCCTGTTACACATGTGGGAGTGCCTTCATCCAGAAGTCGGAGTTGGTGACACATCAGAGAAGTCATATTGGAGAGAAACCGTATGAGTGCTGTGACTGTGGGAAATCTTTCAGTAAGAAACCACAACTCAAAGTGCATCAGCAAACTCACACAGAGGAAAGACCCTATGTGTGTACTAAATGTGGGAAGGCCTTCAACAATAGGTCAAATTTTAATAAACACCAAACAATGCATGCCAGAGACAAATCTTACAAAAGCAGTTAATTCTGTGAAAGGCTTCACCTGGAAATCAGTACCTAGTACAAATTTGAATATACATAAGTGAAACAAACTCTGAATCTCTTAATGAAAAAAATTTCACGAGTCAGATTTAGTTGTACATTATAGCATTTATGCTTCAGGAAAACTAGGAAATGCACTGCATGTCACAAAGTTACACATTATTTTATGTAAGGGAATTAGAAAAGAACTTTTAAGAATGAGTGAAAGTGTCCATATTTGTACTACCTTTGTTAAAGATTATAAAATTCATCTGGGGAAGAAATCACAGCTAATGTATTGAGAAAAATATTCCTCTCAAAAGGGATAAAAGATTTTTACCAGATTACTTATAGGCTAGTTTGTGGGCAATCATATTAGTGATAACCCTGTTTAATGTGAAATACTAATATTTTTTAAAGTGCCAGCAAACTGAATGATGATTGGACTATATTATGGATGTATGTATATGTGGTATCTATATATTTATATATGTATGTATATTTTTAGTCAGGTCAATACACACCCTCAGTTCTATAGCATCTGCTACAGAATCCACTGCATAATAGGAGGTATGGATTATATACTTTTTAAATAATATAATTGTTTGTTAAATTTCCTATTGATATTTATATCCTGAAGTTGCACAGTCAATGTTTGTATAGACATATGAACATACATTTTTGGTAAATGAATAAATGTGACTGTATAATGTATACTGGTCTTTGTAGTGTAGTTTTTCTTTGTTCATGATTAGCTCAGCTCTACCTTCTCTTTCCACCCCCATCTATGAGGAGCCTCTTGTAGATAACCAGCGTAAGGACTGGTTATGGGCTCTTTCATATTTTTATATGAGCTACTAATCATAATACACTAGGAGTCAGCAAACTGGCCATCAGCTAAATCTGGTCAGACACATTTTTTTTTAATAAAGTTTTATTGGAACACACTAATATTCATTTGTTTATTGTCTGTGGCTGCTTTTGTGCTCCAGTGACAGAGTTCAGTAATTGTGACAAAGACCTTATTACCTACAAACCAGAAACATTTGCTTTCTGGCCCTTTACAGAAGAAGCTTGCCAACATTTGTTATCCACATACACTCATTACTATGCTCATAACTGTGTTGAATAGCAACTCCCCTGTTTTATAAATATCAAATAATAGCATACACATGTGGGCATCTTGTTCTTTTTCATACAGTACAGCTGTTCAATGCTGCATGGTTTTCTATCATGTGGACATGATGTCAATTTTTATTAATTTTCCCACTTATTTTTTTTTTTACCACAAAAAGCAGAATAGCATAACCTTTAAGTGGACATGCCCAGGAGCCAGGCTCCTGTGTCTGATTCTACATCAACTGGGCAAGTCATTTAATTCATCTGCCCTGGTTTGCAAAAGGAAGTTTATAATAGTGCCTACCCTGCGAGTTTGCATGAGAAGTGGGTGGATGGGTCGTAAGTACTTGGAACTGTGCAGAGAAAACCAGTGCTTGCTGAAACTGAGTGGGGCCCTGAATAAATGAATGGAAATGAAAGGGCGAGAATTGGGGATGCAGAGAGAAGCAGCAAGCTAATTAAACTCCTTTAATAAGAAACCACCTGGGACAGGTGGGAGGGCTTCCCTGCAGCCCATCAGAGGGATTCTGTTCCAGGCCCCAGATATCCCTCAGCTTGGCACTGGGGTTCCTGGGGCTGGTATGATATCCACGGTGAGGTTGGCGTAGAGGGGCTGCATCTCCTGTAGCCCAGTGAGTTGGCGCCATTGTGCCACCACCTGTTGGATGCTATACATCATATCGATTAATTTTTCCCACAACCCAGGGGAGGATATGGGGAGATAAATGGTGATGGAAGAAGACTTGGGGTAGTGAACACACAATACAGTATACAGGTGATGTGTTGTGGAATTGTGCACCTGAAACCTGTAGAATGGACAAGGCCAGGATTCAAACAAACATCTAACTGATTCACCACCCCCCACACCCCCTTAATTTACCTACTAGCTTTACTGCCCAATATGGCCAGCCCTGGTCTCAAAGAGGCCCAGACTCAGTGAAATGGAGCCTTTCCCTCAGACAGTCATTCAAATTGATCCCAAATTCAGCCAGTGAAGACCAAACCTATAGCCCTTCACTCTGATTTCCCTCAATTCAAGATTTTGACTCATAAATCCAGCTCCCTGGATACTCTCTGGCCCAGAAACTCTCAGCTCAGACTGACAACTTCGGCTCTGACTATCCAAGGCCATGCTCAGAGCCCTCTGACCTCTTGCCCTTGTCCCTCCCCCTTCCTACCACACCTGGTTTGCCACATAGATGGCATATTGCAGTTGCTGGCACTGCAGGAAGAGGTGCAAGTGGAAGAACAGGTGCTGCCAGTGTTGGGCTTGCCCATAGTAGGGCACCACTACTGCTATGTGGTGCTGTGTCCAGCAGTCAGGTGGCTCGTATTGGCCTCCCAGCTCTTCCAGTGGGTTCTTTCCCACCACCTGCTCCATTGTCAGGTTCTCTGGAATCATCACCTTCAAGGGGCCACATAAGAGAGGGAGTGGCCAGATAATTAGGAACCTGCCCCAGAAACCCCACAACCCAGTTGTACTGGGTTGAGTCATTGCCGACCCCCAAATTCCTGTCCACCCAGAACTTCAGAATGTGACCTTATTCAGAAATGGGGTCTTCACAGACATAATGGGTTAAAATGCAGTCATACTGGATTAGGGTGGGCCCTAAGTCGAATGACTGGTGCCCCTATAAGGCCATGTGACGCCCCAGAGAGAAGGCCGCCATGGAGCTATAAGTTAAAGTGATGTGCCTGCAAGCTAAAGAATGCTGAGGACTGCCAATGATACCCGGAAGCTAAGAGAGGGGCATAGGATGGTTTCTTCCTCAGAACTTCTGGGAGGAACCGAGCCTGACAACACCTTGATTTTGGATGTTTGGCCTCCAGAACTGTGAGAGAGTATCTTTCTGTTGTTTTAAGCCACGTAGTTTGTGGTACTTAGTTATGGCAGCTCTAGAGACTAATACACCAGCACAAAGGGCTCTGAGCTTCCTCTGTTGGCTCACAAATACCCTGCCTCCCTTGTTTTCCCTCCACCTCTCAAGATCTCCTCTTCCAATTCTTTCCTCCTCTCTCCCCCAGCTCCCATGTATCCCTCTTCCCCTGTCCCAGCCTCGCCCCAGCAAGCTCAACACCTCCTACTGCTTTTCTTCCCATGGTTCCCTATGGTCCTAAATCTGCCCCCTGAGTGCCAACCCCAACCAGCCTCCCACATGTCTCCTCTTGGATGGTTCTCAGGTTACCCACTCTCCCTACATCTCAGAACATCATCCTTCTCAGTTTCCCCTGTCACTGAGGGTACCACCATCCACCCACTCACTCCCAGCTGTGCCTCCTCTTACCTGTGGTGGACCATATGTCTTCCAAAGATAACCACAACAATGTCTCTTATCTAACATGCCCTTCTTATAATGTGACTTTGACATTAGTCCTATTGACAGATGTGTCAAAGTCCCCACTCCTTTAAACTGGGTATGCTTTTATGACCGTCAATGAGTGGAGTATGGCAGAAGTGACGTTATGTGGCTTTTGAGGCTATATCATAAAAGACCATAAGACTTCTGCCTTGTTTATGCAAATACTGGCTTTTGAGGCCATCAGTCACTGTGTGAGCTCTAGGCCACCAGGCTGTGAGGAAGCCCAACCTAGACAATTGCAGAGATATCACAGAGAGACCCTGACATCACATGAAGAGTCAGGTGCCCTGCTAGCTCCTGCCACATTGCCCCCTGCTGTTGAACTTCTAGCCACATTTCACTGCATTAAAAAACATGGATCACAATTGCCCAGCTGAGCCCTTCCCAATACTTCTGGCCCACATAAACTTGGAGAGTTAATGAAGGTTGAAAGACACTAAGTTTTGGGGCAATTCATTGGGATGCAGCAATAGAGAACCAGCTCTCTCTCCATCACCCCCAGCTACCAGGCTCAGTGCCTTCTGCTTCCAGGTGCTGCCTCCTCCTCAGCAATTCCTGCCAAAGTAGGGTTGGAGATGTAGGAATCCACTCCAGCCTACCGACATAGGGTGAGGTGATGGGGCGGTCGGGCAGATCCTCCTTACTGGTGTCCACTGGGCAGATCTGGCTAATGTTGGAGTACATGTCTTGGTGAGGGATTCTGGGTTGGGGGTGGGGGGAGACCTGGACCATAAAGGACAGCTCTTCTCCCACCTCTGGCTTGTCTTGTGTGAGGAAGCATAAGAAGGAGGTGAAGCCATGGTAGTGGTGGTTTTGGGACATGAATGCCCCCATACACAGCAGCTGTAATCCCAGAGGTACTAACAGGAGCTCCCTCTTCTGTTCCATTCTAGAATAGGAAACAGAAGGTCACTCCTCCCATTTTGCAAACCCCTCAGTCATTTTTGCACCATGGGTGTCGGTCCCAGTCTCCTGCACCCATCCTCCCCTGACTGGCTTTGCACACTCCACAGAGGGGAGACCAGAGTGAGACACTTCCTGAGGCCACTCAAGACACCCCATCTGTGTGAAGAACCTGCCTTGTGCACATTTCCAGCCTCATCTTGTCAGCCTGGTTCAACACTCTCGTCACACTGGACGCTCCCCTGGGCGAGCAACTCAGTCTCTGAGATGCTTGATTCCTTGTCCATGAAATGGGGCTCATCACTCGGTCAGGCTCACTGTGCTAGGACATGCAACATGCTTATGTCAGGGTGTGAGGCGAACCCAGCATTACGTCAGGAATGGGCCAGGTTCTCTCAGATCTCCAGTATTTGCAAGGAAGGGACTGGCCCTACTCAGGCTTGTTCAGGGTGCCCTTCCCTTCTATGCCACAAGAAGCAAGTTACCCCTGGGCACTTCCACAGCCTCAGTATCTCCCTCCACCTGACTCTGATCACCCTGGATTGTGACTGCCCATGTCAACCTCCCCCAGCAGACTAGGGGCTTGAGGAGAGCAGGGTGCAGGATTAACTCATCTCTGAGTCCCCAGCATTTCCCAGCACTGGAAGCCCAAGGAAGTGGGTGAATGAATGAATGAATGAATAAATGAATGAGTGCAGATAGATGCTGTTCTTCACCTGACAAACTTCTACTTATCCTTCCAGAGCCATCACAAGTGCTTCTCATCTTCTCCAAGTCCTTTACTCTGGGCTCTCCCCTGGTACCCCTGCCGTCACAGCTCTGGTCACCACAACTGCAATGTTCTGTGTCCAGGTTTCTCTCCCTCACCAGCCTGGGAGCCCTGAGAGGGTAGACCTTGAGTATGACTCATCTCTGGGTCCCCATCGTCACCCATAACAAAGGCTGAGCACTCACCTATTTACTCATCTATCGTTACTAAGTACCCACTCTATACCAGGCATTATGGTGTGAACCAAGCAAACAGCCAGAAACAAAATCAACAAACCTCTCTGCCCCTATGAAACCTGCCTTCTAGTGGAGAAGACAGGCAAGAAAACAGATTACTTCAGATAGTAATAAAATCCTATACATGAAAAGAATAGAGGAGAAAGTGGGGTTAAGACTAAAGTGACAGCAGGAGGAGGCATTTCTGCTCGAGTAGTTGGGGAAGTAACATTCACAACAAGGCCTGGAGGATGAGCAGGCCGCTGTGGGAAGTGTTTCTGGCAGAGGGAACACAACAGGTGTAAAGGCCCTAAGATGGGAAGGGAAGGGATCCTGGAAAGAGGGGTAAGGAAAGAGGTCATAGTGGTCATAGGGCTAGATTAGAAAGTCTTCTGGCTCACAGTGAGGGGCCCCAAGAGTGATGTGTCCTGACCCATGTGTTTAAAAGATTGCCCTAGGGCGGTGGTTCTAAATGGGGGAAGATTTTACCCCACACCACCCCTATCCCCAGGACATCTGGCAATGTCTACACATTTTTGATGGTCACAACTGTGTGTGTGTGTGTTGGTGGGGGGGGGTTGTTACTGGCATCTGGTGGGTAGAGGCCAAGGATGCTGTTGAATACTTTACACTACAGTATACACAGCAGCTCCACCCACACCTCACCAAACCAAAGGATGTCAACAGTACTGAGGCTGAGAAAGTGTTCAACAGGCAATGTGATGTTCCCCACAAGTGAAGAGTGACCTGCAGGGGAAGAATTCCTCTGTCTCTCCAAAGAAACTTAGCCTTGAAGACTGAGGCAGTGTCAGCCTTGCTCCTAAAGAACCTGAGAGAGTTCTGGATTCCTGCTCTTCAAAAGACCCATTAAAGACAAGGACTGATTCATGGACCCTGAAGGTTTTCTGGTAGCTGTAGCTGAAGAATGAATCCTGGGATCTTTTCCTGGGAGTCATGGGCTCCTGTTGATGCATGCTGAGTTCTGTTTTGAATTTGCCCTTGGAGAGAAGGTGCCACATTTACAATGAAAACTGGCAATCTTGGGGGAAGATGGCTGGGACTGGGTTGGGTTCAGAAGCTCTGCTCTCCAGGCTCATATCAGGGGTCACCCTTACACTGGAAGCAAATGGGTGTCATGAACAGGATTTGCACTGGTCCTCGCTGGTCCCAGTGATCATTTTGAAGCCAAAGGTGAAGAATAAGAATTGATGCCTTTAAAAGTCACTAAAAAGTTACATTACAGGCTGGTGTACTTGTCACTAAATCAGTGAGTATATTTTTAGAGAAACTAGAAAAGTATCTCATTGCAGAAGCAGGCTCTGGATCCAATCTCAAATGTGGGGAGGACAGAATGTGATTGGGGATAGATAATCCTTAAAGTTTGGAGCATGGAGGAAAACAAGAGACCGATTTCAACTGCAAAGTCTCTTTTCTGGGACAGAAATATGGAAGAACTACCTACTGGTAGAACTTCTCCCAGCTTTTCGGCTAGAAAGGCAGCTTACAAAAGAGAGTTGCTTCAGAGAGCAATACCCAGGCATGTGAGTGGCACTTCTAGATCCAGACACCCCCTCCTTGAGGCAAAATGAGAAGGCACTAGATCCCCAACAGATATGGTGGAACTGCACCTATTTGCACATAGAAGACACTTGTCAAGAACATTTCAGGTCGATTTGGTGCTATCATTTGGGGATGAGGACCAGTCTTTGAAATATTCTGGCAAGAGTTGGCCCAATAGCAATTTATGAATGTGTTGGCTGGGCTAAAAATAGCAGGGCTCATAATAATTTCCATTTCCCAGCTGTGAATTAATTGTGTGGGTGTGGACCTTGACTGAATCATGCATGCCCCACTGGCCAGCCGCAAGAGTAGATGCATCTGGTGGTTTCTGCAGAGCCACCAACAGAGTGAGGACTGGTTACACATCAGCCAGTGTGAGGACACCCAGGCTTGCATTTTCAGACTTCCTCCTCCTTGCACTGGGACAGGAAAGGCTGCTATCGAAAGTGTGGTTTGTCTCCTGGAGAGCCCAGTAAAATCGATCCCTCCGACTCCACAGGGAACAGCAGAGGCATATTACAGCCTGAGAGTTTTGCAGATTTTGACAGATTTTGTTCTTATTCCTTATTTTGCAATTCCTGTTGCAATCACAAGGATTATGATTTAAGACACAGTGCCACTATAGTTCAGGCTCTTGATGGTGAAAATTTAATTATGAACAATGATTTTCATTTTTTTAACCTTTACCTGAAGATATGTTTCCACTGATTTTTAGAAAGGGGTGTGTGTGTGTGTGTGTGGAGAGAGAGAGAAGGAGACATCAACTGGTTGCCTCCCATATGCACCCCAACCAGGGATTGAACCTACAACCTATAACCCTTGAGTGCACAGGGCAATGCTCCAACCAACGAGCCATGCAGCCAGGGCATGAACAATGTTTTTGTTGTTGTTTTTAAGATTTTATTTATTTATTTTTAGACAGAGGGGAAGGAAGGGAGAAAGAGAGGGAGAGAAACGTTAATGTGTGGTTGCCTCTCATGTGTTGCCAACTGGGGACCTGGCTTGCAACCTAGGCGTGTTCCCTGACTGGGAATCAAACCAGCGACCCTTTGTTTCACAGGCCAGAGCTCACCCCATGGAGCCACATCAGCCAGGGCTGAACCGTGATTTTTTAAAAAAAGAATCTGGTAGCATAATCATGTGACCAGGTATGGAAGCATAAGGATATATTGTTGTTACCGCCTCAAAAAATAAAAAAAACAGGCTATTCCACTACTGTTGAAAGATGAAAAAGTATAATAAAATCAATTGTATATTTTTTGTTTCCCAAAGTTATATAAGATTCCCTCCCCCCCAAAATTCTAATATCTTAAACTAGCAGCAACTCCCATGCACATTACATGATTCAAATTAGTAGAGTGTGCACTCACATTTTCCAAGTGACATCGGGACTATTTTTTCTTAAATAGTAGAAAAAAACAAAAATAGTAAGTTGTATTTCTACTTGTAGATAGAAGGCTCTGTCTGGCTGCCACAGTGTGCTTGTACACCCCTCAGGAGCCAAGTGTGGTCTGGGACATCCAGGAGGGTCTCCCACAGGGAGTCTGGATTGCTTGGTTCCTCTTCCTCCTTGTCACAGTCCTAACATGTGCCCCCTGCCCAGCTGTTTTCTGAGTCAGACTGAGGGAATCAGTGGTTAGAGGGAGAGGCTGAGGCAGAGGCTGCCTTTGGCTGACCTAAGTCACAAATTCTCCATGGCCCACACTCTCCAGAAAACATCATAGACAAGTATGGAAGTCTGCAAAGCACCCAGAAGCCCATTCTTCCAAATAAACTGTTAGAAATCTAAGTTTCTTCAACAGTAAAACCTGTTTTTCCCATCAGGTAACTCTCTGGGTCCCCAGTGAGGGGTGTATGAGAGGCAACCACACATTGATGTCTCTCTCCCTCTTTCTCATTCCCTTCCCCTCTCTAAAAATAAAATCTTTAAAAATTACCATTTTGACATGCAATTGAGATAAGTGGTTAAGATATCACATCCTTTTCCCACATGAACTCTTTTAATCTGGTATGTATTTTGCATTCACAGCACAGCTCACTTCAGACTGGCCAAGGTTCAAATGGTCCTTAGTCACATGTGGCCAGCGGGCACCATCCTGAACAGCTACACCTAGGGCATCTGCGGATTCCATGTGTTTCTGGCTAAACCTATGTTCTCAAATCACTCTGGGCACGGGGTTCCACTTCCATGCATTAGTTCAAGTCTGTTGGTGGTCTTTTTGAAATTTTCCATAGCTTTATAGTTTTTTCCCCACTCAATTGAGATATAACAAAATGTCACAACGCTACTGGAATGCATTGATTTCTAGTCATCCTATTAACTTTCATTCCTTTTGAGACTATGTTGTTTGGTGCATCCAAGTTTAGAGGGTTTTGTTTTGTTTTGTTTTTGTCATCCTGGTTATTTCTGATAGTGCCTTTTAACTCAAAATCTATTTTGTTTTGTGGTTAGTGTGGCTAAACTTAGGTTTCTTGGGGGTTATTTTCCTAGCAATCTCTTCCCACCCTTTTACTCTCCCACTTTCTGAATCTTTAGTTGGAATATGTGAGCATCACGTAAATAGCACATAAACATTGTTTCCTTCTTAAGCCTCTTTGTGATAATCTTGCTAGTTCCTATTCTTTCCATAACTAATCTTACTAAAAACATAGTTAGGAATTTCCCCTATTGTGAACCAACACTAAGCTTTTAGGTTTTACTAATATAAAGAAAATCCTGCCATTAATGAAACATTTGCCCAGGGCTGACCCATTTCATCCTAAAAGCCACTCCTTGATCTCATAGATAAGAATACTAAGGCACAGAAAGAGATCACCTGCCCTTAGTCACTCGGGTGTAAAGCCCCTGACTGTGTGCCCTGGTCCGTGTTGAGTTCTTGGGAGAGGTCAGGGAAGGCTTCCCCAAAGAGGTGGTTTTTCTGGATAGGTCCTGATGGATGAGTAGGTATTGAACCCCCATGTCGAGTAGGGGAAGGGCATCCTGGGCAGAGATGGAGGGACCAGAGAGCTTAGTGTGCTGAAGCACTGGCATTAATGGTAACTAATGTCCACAGAGCACTAATTATGGTCCCAGAGGCCTAAGTATTCAACCTCGTCACTGACATTTTGGACAAGTTAGGTTCTTTGCTGAGGGGGCTGTCCTGTGGGCTAATTTCATGACATTCCCAGCCTCTACTTACTGGATGCCAGTACCTCCTAACCCAGGGGCGGCGAGCAAAATAATCTCGTGAGGGTCCACTGCTCTAACCCTATGAGGGCTGTACTATTCTCACTTCTGTCTTATAGGTGAGGAAGTGTAATGTGTTCAGTTACACAGCTAGGATGGAAGTCCCAGGGCCTGAGTCAGGTGCCTCTGTCCTCAACCACCACACCCCACCCCACAGCCAGCTTCCTGCCTGAGCTCTGTATTCAGTAGGTTGCAGGTACCAGGAGGCAAGCGATGTAAGCTAGGAACAGCTCAGGAAGGGCCTTGAATAGCTTGCCTGCTCTGTGCCAGGCCTTATGCCCACTGATGCTGGTGTCCCAGATTCAAAACCAACCAAACCCCTAACTCAGGGTGTTCCCAACCCAAAGAGACAATGAAACAGACAGAGACAGCCACAGCCTAAGGTGACAGGGCCTATCACAAAGTGAGGGACCAGAGGCTGTGGGAGCCCACAGGTGTTAATCCAGTGCAGGGGAGGAGGGATCCTGTAGGCTTCCTGGAGACAGCCCATCCAAATGGATACCTGGTTGAGAAATTGAGATCAGTGTGATGGGGGAGGGTGGGGACAGTCTTCAGAAAGAGGAGACAGCATATGCAAACACCTGGCAGAAGAAGCTATTTCACTGGCAAGTGGGTGCCCTGCCAGAGGTTCAGTCATGAGATGAAGCTAGAAAAGTCGTCAGGGGGCCAGTTCACAAACACCAGACTGAGGAACTGGACCATTACCATGTAACCAAGAAGCTGCAGACAGTCATCTGCCTTCCTGACACCGACACAGCCTTTTCCCCTCAAATATTAAACTAATGTGTTGCAACAAATGAGATGTCAAATGTTTGCAAAGCACCCACAAGAAATCTCCGCCCAAACTATGCCCACTGGTGGGGAAAACTGGCCCAGCTCTCAGCATGGCCAACTACCACTACCCCAAATAACTGACATGGAGAACCAAACCACTGCCACCCACCCCCCACCCCTCCCTTCACAGCACTTACATACTGCCGGGCACCAGTCCTAATGCTTTACATATGTAACTCATTTAGTTCTTCCCACAATTGCTACCATCACCCCCCACTGGACAGAAAGCACAGAAAGGTTAAGCCACTTACTCAAGGTCACACAGAGAAGGAGGCTTAGTCACTCAGGGAAGGCTGACTTTCACATCCTCTTTTCTTCATGGATCCCCAGTGTGATGTGAACCGTCTTTTTCACTAACTTCTCACTCAAAAGTATGTGAGTCATGTGGACACATGCTTACATATTAAGGAAATGTTGAAAGCAGGAGACTAAAGTCAACACAGAAACACCCGAATCTGTACACTAGTTTTTGGACAGACGACCAAGGTACAGCAGAACACCACTTAGGCCAGGGTTCCCCAACCTTGGCACGAGTACTGTTTTTGGCCAAGTTACTGCTCTGGGAGGGCCTCCTGTGCACGGTATTCAGCGGCATCCCTGGCTCTACCTACCTCATACCAGTCACGTCCTTCCCTTTCTCCCTAGTTGTGATAACCAAAAATGCCCCTAGCCATTGCCAAAACTTCTCTGGGGGGTGACAAAAATCACCAACTGAGAACTGATGTACACTATCTGTAGATTGCCTAAGGTTTTAAAACCCCCACCTCACTGCCTGCTTTACAAGAAACCTTAGGCCTTTCCCAGAAAAGGAAGCCTTCCCCAATTATGAGAATTACATGAGAGGAAGACAGTGAAAGTTCACTGTTCGTTAACACGCACTTTCCATGTTAACTCATTTACGTTCCCAAACACTCTAGAGCAGGTACTAGTACTGTCGTCCCCACTTCCCAGATGAGGAACCTGAGACGTGCGTGGGATGCCCAGCGCAGTGTCTGGCACATGCTGACTGCTCATTAAGTGCTGTTGCCCGCCTTCCGGCCGCCCAGGTCCTGGCTGTAGTGCTTGTAGCCTCTCTGCTCCTGCAGGCCCTGACTCAGGTGCCTCTACATCAAGCTTTGTCATCCCTCCCTCCCTGACCAGGCCTGATACACCTGCGCCTCACAAGACGGGCCCCAGGAAATGGTGAACAAATGAATGAGTCTGATGACCAGGATTCAACCCCTCCGACAGATGCCCTTCGCTCTCAATCCTCCCTATCAAGGGCTTCTCAGGGATAGACGCAAGAGAAACTCAGAAAATAACACGCAGGAAAGGGGCACTTTGGGGGCTGGAAGGAGGCTAAGGGCTCGGACCCGGATAGGTGCTCTGATTTTTAGTTTTGGGGGCTGTACCCCGGAAAACGCTCCCTTTCACGGGTCTCACCTGCCCTCCCTCCTGACGTCCGCCTTTAACTCCACGAGGCAGAAGGCGCGCGCACTGGTTACCGACCCACGCCTGCCCACTGGGTCCACACCCCGAGTCCGAGGCGAGTGTAGAGAACCGCAAACCATCCCATCCGCGCACTCACTCTACTGCCATGCGGGGGCTGCGCGCGCCACGGCCCACCCTGGGTCCCCTCGGAACCCGGCCAGAGCGCGCGCCGCCTCTCCTTTTCCCGCCCCACTCCTTTCTCCGCCGCCCCAAGCCTCCCGACCCGCACCACAAACTCTATCATTCTCCCAAGAAAGCACCAAATCTGAAAAACAACCACTCCGGCTTTGAAATACACTGCACAGGACAATGCAGGCAGAGACGCGCGCACACACACAACAAACGCGGCTCCAACTCCTGCGCAAGCGCAGAGGAGAAAAGAGCAAGCCTGGCCTGAAGCCCTTCGTGAGCTCCGGCAGAGCTCGTGACGTCACCAGGAGGCCCGTTGTCTGAGAAATGTAAGCGTTTTGGACGTTCTGCCGCAAAAGCACTTGGGAGTTGCAGGCGGGTGGACCTGAAGCCTTCTGGGAGTCGTAGTCTGTTCAGCCACCTCCGCGTTTTCTGGGAGCCTGGACCTTCCACCAGCGCAGATTCAGCTGAGGTGAATGTTCCCTCCCGCGCGGGATGGTCCTGGTCCTTTGTCGCGCTGTCCGTAGGAGCTGATGGTCTCCATAGCTCTCTCTCAAGTATCCTGTACGGATCCCTGCAGACGTGGCACTCCCCTCCGCGATCCCTACGAAGGCCCTCTGGGTGGGAGGGCCCTAAGCAGCCACTGTCCCAGCTGACCCGCTTTGCACTCAGCGGCTGCGTGCAGTGCGAGCGCACTCTCCTCTGCCTGGGCTACAACCTACAGTGGTCAGGATTGGCCAAGGGGGCGATCCAGGCGGCCGTTGGAGCCCAGGGGAAGCGCCAGACCCAGCCCTGGGTTCAGGCAAGACTTCCAGAGCAAAGGGCCTCAATTCTACCATGCCCAAATGAAATTCCAGATTCTCTGCCCTAAACCTACCCCTCTCATACGAGTTCCCCGTTCTTACCTATTTCTCGCCTCTTCCCCACCAAATGGTCCCACTGTCCTTCCATCTGTTCATGCCAAAACCTTGGGCTTGTCCAGAGTTTTCCGTTTCTCCCATCCCCTTCCCTCCCCCAACCACGTCTTGTGTGAATCCCATCTGCTCTATTTCTAGAAGAGATCCAGAATCTCACCACGTCTCTCTACTTACACTGCTTCCCCTCTGCTCCGGGTGGCTCCTTGTTACCTAGTGGGTCACGGCAGGAGCCTCCTCAGTGGCCTGCCCTGGCCACTGTCCATGTCTATTCACACCCCGCAGCCTGAGGGATCTTGTTAACATATAAATCAGATCCGGTCACTCCACAGCTTAAAACCATCCAGTAATTCCTACCTCATTAAAAAAAAAAAAAAGTCCAAGCTTCTTATCCGGACAGCCGTCCAGCCCCCCCCGCCTCTCTTCTGGTCAGCTTCAACACATTTTCCAACCGAGTACAGACAGGCCCTTCCCTTCCTTCACTTGCTCGTAACTCGCTCGGGCACATTCTTCCCCTCCTGATCTAATGCCTGACTTCTCATTTTTCTGGCTTCATCTCAGGCGATAATTTCCCCATCTTACTCCTTGTATTTTTTAATGTGTCTTGGTTATTTCTTCCTCACCCATGGGTTGGTTCCGTCACTAGAGCTTTTTGCCTGCAGCCTTTCCCGTTTGTCCGCTACGGGGTCCCCAGTGCCTAGGATCCACTGAGTTGGTGTTTGTGGAATGAATGGAGGCCGAAGCTGAGATGGGAAGGTGCCTGGCCTGCACAGTGCTGAGGGAACAGTGTTCCAGGCAGTGGATTTACTCTGGGTGCTGTCCACGTAGCCTCTCCAGAGGCAATGTCCCCACAATTCTGAGTCGACCTGTGACCCGCTTCCCTTCTCTCCCAGTCCAGGAAAAGCTGACCCCTCTTATCCAGCTGGACCCCGCAATGCCTGCCCCTCAGTGCGCCTCCTGCCGCAAGGCCCAAGCCGCCCTGTGCCGCCCGCGCTCAGGCCAAGCGCTGTGCGGCACCTGCTTCTGCACGGCCTTCGAGGCCGAGGTGCTGCACAAGGTGGCTGCGGGCGCCTGCTGCCTCACGGCGCGGTGGTGGCCATGGGCGCCTCGGGCGGCAAGGACTCCACGGCGCTGGCGCACATGCTGCGCGAGCTGGCGCCCCGCCTGGGCATCTCGCTGCAACTGGTGGCTGTGGACGAGGGCATCGGCAGCTACAGGGACGCGGCGCTGGCCGCTCACCGGCGTGGCCCACGCCAACCTCTTCAAGGGCTGGACGATGGACACCGCGGCCCGCAGCACGGCCAGCACTGGCCGCAGCCGCTCCTGCTGCACCTTCTGCGGGGTGCTGCGGCGCCGGGCGCTGGAAGAAGGGGCACGTCTCGTGGGAGCCACGTACGTTGTGACAGGTGAACTCACACGCTGGGATAGGAGAAACTGTGGGAGGATCAGGCGCATGCTCAGGCAAGGGTGGGTGCTGGAAGGAGACTGAGGCTCGTACCCAAGAAGTGAAAAGGCGACCCTGGGTATGTCATAAGTGGTGAATCTCAGTATTGTTCAGGGCCACGGTAGGTGCGCGGCCCTCAGATGGTGTAGGGCAGGCGTGGCAAGATTTTGAGTCACTATCATCACCTTGGTGCACACTCGCGCGCGCACACACACACACACACACACACACACACAATGGCAAATGGAGAGCCGGGGGGTTCCTCTTAGAGCTGTGGTTCTCTTCTCTGCATTTTTAAATGGCATTCTTTAGGTTTCCCTCACAAAAGGAGGGGTGTGCAAGGGTGTCTCCCATCTGTCGTCTCCAACACAGCGGTGTCTTTTAACTCCTTTTCTCTTTCAGCTTCACCTCTCTGATAACTCTCTTGTTCTCTTCCAGCCATTACTTCAACAAATGACTATTGGCCATTTACTGTGTGCCAGGTACAAGCTGTGTAGTCCAGAGCAAAGTTCCTAGCCTCGGTTTCCTCTTCGGTTAAACGGGGGCATTCATACCATCTCAGTCCCGGGGATGCTGAGAACTAGGTGTGTGAAGCACTCAGACCAGAGGCTGAAAGCAGTGACCGTGATACAAGCCTTTGCTCTTGCGCACAGCACAGTCCCTGCTCCTGCCCGGTTCTCACGCGCTCACTGTAACCTGGGTGCTAATCAGGAAGATGACGCTGTGGGAGTTTGCGGCAGGAGGCCCTAGTGGGAGGAGAAAGGTGGGGACTAAGGAAGCATTTCCTGAGCGAGCCGGGACCTGAGGGCTGCGCGGGTAACCAGTGAGGGGTGAACGGAGGTTGGAGAGACGGTTCTGAGCAAAGGAAGCCGCTGATGCAAAGGCCCCGAGGAGAGGATGTGGGGCCGATGGAGAAGCCCCGGGAAGAGCAGGGTTTTACTGCGGAGACTCGGGTGTGGGATGGGAAGATGTGGAGGAAACAGGGATGTGGCTGAAATCCTGTGGCGACTGTTGTGTGGTCACTGTCCCCCATCTGCCTTCACAGGGACACCTGTGTGGGCAGCGCTGTGGAGAGTTTCCATTAAGTGCGGTTTCAACTCCTCCCGTGCGGTCTGAAGCACACTTTTAACCGAGATTGGCAGGATGTTTGTAGGGTAAAGCACGTTACCGCCTCTGTGAAAGGGCATCTAGCACAGGGCCTCCCCGGCCTGGTCAGTGGGTGGCGGTGAGGGCACCCCAATTGCTCCATGGGAGCCTGTGTATGTCCCCTCCTGTGTCTCGCTGTGCCTGCCTTGTACCTTCACTAACTGCCCCATGGTCCCCGGGATCTCCATGGCCTGTACCCCTTGCCCCTACCTGCCAGTCTCTTTCTGAGTCCTCACTGCCCCAGAAGTTTTTTGGGGGGAGGGTGTCCCCATAGCGGGGTCATCCATGCTGTGCCATTCGCCATGCCCCCTCCCTGTCTCTCTGGGTTCTGGCTGCCCCGTGGTGTCCCCTTGAGCAGCAGCCCCCCCCACCCCGTGTCCCCTCCTGACCTGCTCCCCTTCTCTCCCCCAGGCCACAACGCCCGATGACATGGCAGAGACCCTGCTCATGAACTTCCTGTGGCCACGTGCGCAACCTGCTCAAACTGCTGGAGGTCTTGCGGCCCTCTGCGGTGCTGCACCTCGTGCACTCAGTGGAGTGCCTGGCGCTGGCCCCTTCGTCCCGGCCCCCACCAGCACCTGCTCCCGCTGCGGGGGGCACTGGCCAGCTGCACGCTCTGCCAGGCCTGCACCCTTCTGGATGGCCTGGACCGCGGGCTGCCTGGCCATCAGCCCAGGCGGGCTGCCTGGACATCAGCAAGGGCCGCTGGGGGCTGGACGAGCTGGGGCCGCCTGGGGCGCATCGGGAGCAGGTCCAAACCCCAGGCTCCAAGGCCGTAGCTTCCGAGGCTGTTCCCTCCTTCTAGGGGCCACAGTTTTCTGCTTGGATCCGACCTGGGAGCTCAGGGAGCCTGCAAGTGACACTGTGAATAAGCCCCCATTATCTTTGCCCAGGACTTCCACGTGATGTCTGGAGGGGGATGGAACCAGTTACCTGTGACCCTGCAGGAGCTGGGGCCTGAGCTCCTGGGTCTGAGGGAGGAGGGGGCTGAACAGCTTCCCACTCCTGAGCGAGTAGGAGTTGGGGGGCTGCTTGCCTGATACCTCTGCCAGGTTCTCAGCCAGCCCCAGCCCTTCCTGAGCACCTGCTGTGCACAGACGTTTCCTGTTTGCCTGTAGTGGGGTAAGCAAAGCCACCTGCGTTGATGGGCACACGTCATTCACTGTAATCCTGGTGCTTCTTTGAACCCTGTGCATGCTGCAGGCACCGCCCCCTCTGTTCATTCCCACTGTCTCATCTGCTGTAGCCTGAGCACTAGCAACTGGCCTGAGGTCACCTGGATGGAGAGGAACTGAACTGGGGGCTCACACCAGGGTCTGCATGGGGCTCTTGCCCCCCACCCCTCACACCTGAATCCCTCCTGGTGTCTCTGTGATGGATGAGGAGCAGCTGGGTGGGTTCCCCAGACCTCGGCTTCTGGAGGCAGGGCTGGGTGAGCCTGGGTCAGTGATTTAACTTACCATATTTGGTCTTCGGTTTCCTCCTCTGAAAGTGGAATCGAAGCACTGTTGTGAGGATTTGGTAAAGTGCTCCATAAAATGGTGCTGACTTGGTTGTCACATTAAAGTTTGGACCCCAGGGGCTCTGGGTTTCAGGATTGCCACTTGCTGGTCCTAGCAGGTGTAAGGCCCACAAGCTTCCTGCAGGACCCCTGGGGAGACGTGGTGTTTTCAGTCCCACCTCTCAGCTTTCCTAGGCTGGTCCTGATTCAAGCCTTCCCTTCCCCATCTTCCTGCTCATATCCTCCAGGGTCTTCCTGGAAGACTCCCTGATTCTTCCACCCAACCCACACCCCATCCCCTGGGACCAGCCCTCCTGTGAGCCCATCCACAGTTTCTGGGTGTCATTTCTCCCAACTGGACTGGGCTTTCAGGGCAGAGACCAAATCTCCCTCCCCACCAGGTAACATAGCAGCCTTCTTCCAACATTTATGGAGCCCCTAATATATACACGGGTTGATGAAAAAGACAGAATGTCTTGCTTGTAGAGCTTACAGTCTTGTGGGAAGAGACTAAGAGAAGTAAATACATTCTGTGAGGACTGATGATGATGAGTGCTATGCTTAGAAAATGAAGGAACATGATCAATATCACTAGCTATCAGAGAGATGCAAATTAAAACCACAATGAGATACCACTTCACACCAGTCAGAATGGCCATCATAAACAAAGGAAGAAACAGCAAGTGTTGGAGAGGTTGTGGAGAAAAAGGGACCCTAGTGCACTGTTGGTGGGACTGCAGACTGGTACAACCACTATGGAAAACAGTATGGAATTTTCTCAGAAAACTAAAAATGGATCTGCCTTTTGACTCAGCAATTCCACTGCTGGGACTATATCATAAGAACCCTGAAACACTAACCCAAAAGAACCTATGCACCCCAATGTTCATGGCAGCACAATTTATAATAGCTAAGTGCTGGAAGCAACCTAGTTGCCCATCAGTAAATGAATGGATCCAAAAACTATGGTACATTTACACAATCAATGGAATTCTATGCAGCAGAAAAAAAGAAGGAGCTCCTACCCTTTGCAACAGCATGGATGGAGCTGGAAAGCATTATGCTAAGTGAAATAAGCCAGGCAGTGAAAGACAAATACCATATCATCTCACCTTTAACAGGAACCTAAACAACAAAACAAAGAAACAAGCAAAATATAGTCAAAGATACTGAAATAGAGGACAGGCTGATAGTGACGAGAGGGGAGGGAATTTCGGGGGAGAATGGGAAGGGTTTACAGGAACAAATATAAAGGACACATGGACAAAAACTAGGGAGGGATGGAAATGGGAGGAAGGTGGGGAGGGATGGGTGGGTGGGCTAGAATGGGAGTAAAGGACAGAAAAACATGCTTGAACAATGATTAAAATTTAAAAAAAAAAGAAAATGAAGGAACATGAGGGGAAAGGCTATGGAGGGAGCTCTTTTATTGGGGAGGTCAGGGCTCCTTTGAGGAGGTGACTTGGGTTAGAGACCAAAATAAAGCCATGGAAATTTCTAGCTGCGATGGAATATTTCATGTCAACAATCCTTATAGTGAAACCAAATGCAGGGAAGTCACACACACACACGGAAAGAAAACAGACTCTATTTGAAGACACCAAAGAGCAACCACAATCCCAGAGAAAAGGGAAGTTTAACTTGCAGGGGGGGCCAGAAGACTGAGGAACTGGCCAGAAAGTTCACACTAAGAAGTTGGAAATCTGAGCTGAATTTTTAGCAGCATCATGGGGATGGAGACAGAAATGGCATCTGGTGCTCCCAAGGCCATTGGGGCTCAAGGGGCCAAAATCCTGGGGAGCAGGAAAGAGCATTGAGGGGAGCCTAACAATGTGCTCAGATAACTCCTGGGCAGTGTCAGGGAACCCAGTAAACAAACCTTGATGTTCAGAGTCTCCAAAGGAGAGGCCCCATAACTACCTCACTTAGGACCCAAACAGAATTACAAATTAGAGTAAGGGTCATGGGCAAGTAGGCCTATTCACAAGAAGACCAGAACCCATGTTCAAATTCAATCCGACACTGGATTAATATACTCTATCTGCTTTCCAGGAAGCAAAAGTGGGGTAGCCCTAGCCACATGACCCTATTTCCATTTAAATTGTTTAAAATTAAATTTAAAGCTTCATTCTTAAGTCATACTAAACACATTAGAAGTGCTTCATAGCCACATGTGGCCAGGTGAATAGCACAGATACAGAACATTTTTATCACAGAAAATTCCATTCTGTAGTGCTATTCTAGACTTCTAGAATCCAGAGGGGGAATTTTTCAAGCACAGCCTCAAAGTCTCTACAATTTTTCACACAAAATGCCCACTATTCAATAAAAAAATTTACAAGCATGCCAGGTGACGGGACAATGACTAAACACCAGGAGGAAAACAGCATGGACGTGGTCTAGGTGATCCAGGTGTAGGAGTTTCAGGCATGGACTGATCCCACACCAGAGCCAGTAGTTGTAGAGTTTGGTAGAGGAATAATGAGAACACCATGGGTAGGAGAAGGATCAGGGCATGTGGCTGCATAGACCCTTCTGCACCCTCATCAACTCCTGTACTCTGAACTCATAGCCTGGCTGCTCCTGCAGGGACCCTAGGGGAACACAGAGGCTCAGCTGCAGCCCACACCCCTCCCCCACATGACCTCCACCATCCCTTTGGCTCACAACCCACCCCCCACAAAAGGGGCAGCAGCAGGGGCACCATATCTGCATCTGACAGGGCAGTGCAAGTCCCAGTCCCTGTGTGAGGGAAGGAAGTCCCCAGCTGTGGGCTGGGACCCATGACACCCCAACAGGAAACCCTGAATAACAGAGCTGTGGCCAGGCCTGCAAGGGGAACTTGAACTTCATAGGCTGTGGGGGTGCTGTGAAGGCTGAGAAATCATCCTGTCTCACCTCACCCCAACATGGCAAGGGGATATACCAAGGCCTCCAGAGGTGGAGAGGCTTGTCCAGATGTGAATCTAAACTGATCACCTTGCAGATGATGTTTAAGTCAAGAGGAAAGTCACCCAGGACACCACCACAGTCAGAACTGGTCCTGGTGACTTGGGGAGACTCATCATCCAATGGAAAGCAGTGAACACTCTGGAAAAGGATCAGTTAAATTTTTCTTTAGACCACCCAAGTGGTCTTAAGAAATTCAGACCCAACTCCAGTGGAGGGTGGAACCCAATGGGAGAGCTGAGCATTAATGGCCTCTGTTGGTTGATTTCCATGTGTTAATTTCTTTAATGCTCATGGCCACCTTTGAGTAGGATGCATG
This sequence comes from Phyllostomus hastatus, assembly GCF_019186645.2. NCBI lineage: Eukaryota > Metazoa > Chordata > Mammalia > Chiroptera > Phyllostomidae > Phyllostomus > Phyllostomus hastatus. The sequence continues at coordinate 2,484,115 of NW_025334008.1, forward strand.
ATCTCTGCTGTACAGAATGGAAAACAGGAACAGAAAAAATAAGTGAATTGCTTGAAGACAATGTCGTAGGAAGCACTGAAGTCTGCACTGAAGCCCAAGTCTCTCCAATCCCGTCACTTTCTTCTATCGGCTCTGCCTGCTCATGCTCTTACTGTGGCTAATGTTAATTTTACACAAGGTCTCATGCTTCACCAACTAGTCCCCAACTTCTTTCCCCCAGAGAGGCTGTGATGCCTCCAGCCAGGACCAAGCTCTGAGTGAGTCCTCATTTGCTTGTCATCTTGATCTCTGAGTACTCAGAGGTGCTGGTGGCCTCTTGGTTCTGGGGCTCCCGTGGCTTCAACCCGTGAAAACTGATGTTGGCGTAGTGGAGCTCCTGCTGTTCCTCTGATGGAGGAATATCCTTCGTGGGTGATGCTTGGTCGGGGGTCCTGTCTGGCTGGGACTTTTTCTGTGAACCCTGAGTGAAGGGGAGATGAGGAAGTTGGAGAAAAAATAAGGCAGACATGGACCTAACGGAAAGATGGGCTGATGGAACAGTTTTTCATTCATCCTCTTATTCCACACCCATTTTTTATTAACTCAATTATTTGCTCATTCATTTAAAAACATTGTAATACTGCCCTGGCTGGTGTGGCTCAGTGGACTGAACACCAGCTTGTGAACTGAGAAGTCACTGGTTTGATACCCAGTTGGGGCACATGCCTGGGTTGTGGGTTGAGTCCCCCAGCTGGGGGTTGTGAGAGGCAACCAAATCTGTCTCACATTAATGTTTCTCTCCCTCTCTTTCTACCTGCTTTCCCCTCTCACTAAAAGTAAAAAAATAAAAGAAATAAAATATAATAATACTACAAATGATTAGACTATATCAAGGGCTTAATAATCACATTCATCCTCATGGAAACCAAATATGATACTCTTATTATTTCCATTTACAGATAGGGAAACTGAGGAGAGGAGAAGCGAATTAACAAGGCAAGAATGAGCAGAAAGTAATAGTTTGATGGGGGGGGGCAGAGAGAAGTTCTGGCAACCTGTACCCAGCAGGGAGGTGAAGTGGGCTCAGTGGTCAGCAGGGCTGGGGCGCAAGACTAACCAAGGACTCCAGTAGATGAAGGAGAAGTCGACTCCCAGCTGTCTGTCTAGCTGACCACAGAGGAGCAGGTTTGGGGAAATTCTGAGCAGCTCAGTTCACACTCATTGAATGGACACACCCAGCCCCTCCCTCTATACTTCATGAGAAGGCACCCATATCACTCACCCAAGGGACTGTGCCCATGACAGGGTCTTCATCATTCGTGACCTTTCGTCTCCTGCCTGTTTGCTTCCTGTGGAATTTCACTCTAAGGGAAGAAGTCAGGAGCCACAGTGGTTCAGGCACAGGTGGGCAGGCTGCCTCCACTTCCTGAGAGGACTACTGAGGCATCCAGACCCAGGAACCTGAGTCAGAGACTTTCCTGACACCTAAGTGACTGCTCCATCCTCTGGATGACCAGGTGTTTGACTGAGACCAAACTTACATCATGATAGGCCCCTACACAGGGAGAAACTAATGCACAAGCAATCATAACAGTGTTATTCCTCAGAGACAAAAATTAGAAAAAACCCAACTATCCTTCAATGAATGAAGAGACAAATAAAATGTGTCCCATCCATACCATGGAACATTACTTGGGAATAAAAATGAATAAAGTACTAACATATATGCCTTGAAAATATAGTCTGTGAAAAAGTCAGTCACAAAGGACCATGTATTGTATGATTTTAATTATAGGAAATGCCAAGAACGGGCAAATTAAGAGAGAAGAATTAGATTACTGGCTGCCTGAAGCTGAGGGGAGGATGGTGGCAAAATGATGAATAAGGGATGTGGTTGTTTTTTCATTTGATCTAAAGGAAAAGTTTTGAAATTGACTGTGGTGATGGGTGCACGACTCTGTGACTGAACTAAATGGTGTTGACTTGCACACATTAAATATATGGGAATTTTATCTCAATAAAGCTGCTGTGCCATCTCGCCTCCAAAAGGGCCCCTCTGTAGGGACTCAGCTCTGCCTTTCTGGGACTCAGGGCCTCTCTTTGTACTCCCCATGACATAGCTCTCTGTACCTCCTCAGGATATGGACTTACATGCAAAAGGAGATGAGACACAAACATAGGAACAGTAGGGCCATGGCACCAGCACCACCAAGAGCTGCAGGAACCACTCTGGAAGTGGATGCTGACTGCCCTGCAGAGAAGAGGACGTGAGGGTCTGCACCCACCCACTCACAGCACTCTGTCTTATCTTCCCACCTTCTTGCAGATCCAGCTGTAGGTTCTGTTCAGACACCAGACAAAGGGTCCCATCCTAGCAAATCATGCCTCTCCTGACCACAGCCATTCTCTGTAGCTCCATCCTCCCTTTGATCCCTTCCTTTCTCCCTCAGCCTCTGCCCCAGCAGGCCCCTGACCTGGCAACAACAGGACACTAGCGCTCTGGGCCCCGTGGACATTCTCCGCCTGGCAGGTGAGTCTGAGGCCTGCCCTGAGCCCCACACGGAGGCTCAGGGAGCAGTTGGCCCAGGACCCCTCAGAGCTGGACAAAGCAGTGATGTTCCTGGAGTTCCCCTCCAGCAGCTCCTCCCCCAGCCACCAGCGCAGCAAGGGGGGTGGCTGGGCTTGGGAGGAGCAGCTACAGTGCAGACCCTCATCCTCCCAGGAGCAGGAGGGTCCCAGCAGCTGTGGGGGGTCTGTGGGGAGCAAGGAAAAGTATCAGTGGTCCATCTGCCTCCCAGAATTCAGATGTCCTGCCCCCTGGGGGTCCCCACACTCACAGACCATGGAGAGGTTGAGAGAGATATTTTGGGAACCCAGCCAGTGCTGAGCTTGGCAGGTGAACTGGCCTTCTTCCCCAGTCCCCATGGGAGGCAGCTCCAGGATTGCAGTGCTGGAGATGGGGTGGGTGTTCAGGGCTGGGGATGCCCGAAACCAGCTCAGCTGTGCAGGGGGGTTGCTGTCAGCCACACAGAGCAACTGTAGAGCCTCACCCTCCAGGATGGGAAGGGATGAGGTGTTTTGCAGAATCTTGAGAACTTTGGGGAGAGAAATGGAGAGAGAGAGAAAGAGAGAGAGCAAGAGAGAGAGAGAGAGAGAGAGAGAGAGAGAGAGAGAGAGAGAGAGAGAGAGAGAGGGAGAGATGAGAATATAGGGCAGCACCCACCCGTAAGAGGTAAGGGTATGAGGGTGATGATTTTCATCCCTGCTTTTCCCATATCTGATCCCATTCACACTGTGATTCCCCCTCAGGTCTATGGCAGCCCCAGGCTCAGGTCCCAGCCCCAGAGAGAGAGAGAGAGGTTCTTTCCTACCTGTGACATTTGTGAAGGACACGCCTATGGTGAGGGTCCTTGGGGCATCTGGGACAGAAAGATATGGCCCCACTTCAGAGGGGAGGATCGTCTGAAAGAGGGATGGTGGGAACTGGGAAGGTGGGATTGCTGTCCTTCTGCCCACTGCCCACCTGCACTCAGATCCATGCACAAGTGTTCTCAGGTTAGATCAGGCCCCTGTGCACTCATACACACGCATGTGCGCATGCCAGTCCTATTGCCCACAGGACACCAGCCATCCCTCTCATACTCACAGAAAACATTAAGCCAGATTGTTCTCTCTGTAGTCACCAAAGGCCGTTGGCGTTTCACCTGACAGGTGAGGTTGGTACCATGGTCCTGGGGCCTCGGGGTGAAGGTGAGCACTGAGGAGTGGAGGTTCTGGGGGTTCAGAGAGTCAAGAGCAGCTCCTGCCCAGAAGAAGATGAAAGGACTTCCCCCTTCACAGGACCCTGGCAGGCTGCAGGTCAGCTCTGTAGGGTGGCCGGACTTCAGAGGCTCCACAATGAGGATGTCTGGCTTCTGCGTAAGTTCTGAGGAGGAGAGAGGAAGGTGCTGGGGTCCCAGAGGTTGGGAACCTAGAGTATGAACCTGAGAGGGACGCCTGACTCAGGGGCTGAACTCACCCTGGGCCCTGTGTCTCTTCTGACCACCCTGGGCCCAAGGCCTGGATCAGAAAGTATCTTAGTGACCTATTCCTTTTGTAAAATCAGGTCCCATATCTCAGCATCCTCTCCTGGGCCCCTGCCATACCTGTCACCTGCAATGTCAGCTTCTTATCTTGGTAAGTATATTTCACATCATATCCTCTCTCCACTCGAAAGATGTAGATTCCTGTATCATGCTTCCTGGCGTCTCTGATGCTCAGGGAACAGTTGTTGGTCCTGGGGTCTGCAAGGAGGAATCGGCCCTGGGTCTCCCTCTTCACTGGTTTATTGAGGTTGTTTGTGGCCACAAGATAATTGTAGTCTCTGTTGTCTCCATACCGATACCAGTAGGTGTAGAGTTTGCTAGAGGAAGACCGGGAACTCCATGGGTAGGAGAAGGAGCAGGGCACGTGTATGCACAGACCCTCCTGCACCATCACCAATTCCTGTACTCCAAGCTCATAGCCTGGATCCTCCTGCAGGGACCCTGGGAGAACACAAAAGCTCAGCTGCAGCCCCAGCCACTCTCCCACTGGGTCAAACCCCTTCCCAGGACCACTCACCCCCCCACAGCAGAGGAAGCAGCAGCAGCAGCAGGGGCACCATGTCTGCTTCTCACAGGGAAGAGCGGTACTGGTCCCTGTGTCAGGGAGGAAAATGCTCAGCTGTGGGGTGGGGCCAAGGACACCCCAACAGGAAGCCTTGGGTGACAGAGCTGTGGCCAGACCTGGAAGGGGAACTCTGGCTCCACATGCTGTGGGGGTGGGGAGCAGACTAAGAAATCACCCTGTTTCAGCCTCAGCCCTCTGCCAGTTCCTCCAGGTGGCTATACCAAGGCCCCCAGAGTTTGAGAGGCTTGTCCAGATGTAAAGCTAAATGTGATCACCTAAAACAAGAGGGAGGTCACCCAGAGGACACTGCAATCAGAACTGGTCTTGCTGACTCAGGGAACACAGCCTCCAGCTGACACCACTGAATGTTCTGGAAGAGGGTACTTTTAAATTTCCTTTAGACCACCAAGTGCTGGTGGGAGAGGAAGGAATTTAGAACCAACTGCAGTGGAGGCTGGAACCAAGGGGGAAGCTGAGTGTTAAAGCCCATTGCTCTGAGGCCTCTTTGGGGACATGAGAGGCACAAGTGATGGCCTCCTGGAGTCTGGGAATCTGGAGGAGAGTGATGATGTCCCCTTCAAAGTGGGGGACATTGAAATGAGGTATGTGATGGGAGCTCTCACTCCACTCCAGGAGACCCAAATGCTGGCCCTCAGCACAGCAGCAAACCTGCCACATTAAACTCAGGAAGCTCCATCCTCAGGTCTCCTCATGAGCTCAGTACCCTTTCAGAGCCCCACAAGGGCTCCAGGGATGTGTGGGAATAACCTGCAATCCTGCTGCTCTTTTATGAGTGAAAGAAACTTGATGAACATTTTCTCAAAAATGACCATGAAGTAAAACAATTCAGAGTTTACTTATAACATGTCTTGTGATCAATGAAAGTTTCTTGAACTTCACTGGAAAGTGAAATGTCAGTCTCCTGTGCCAGAGGACGTACTGACTCTCTTTCCATTGGCTACATTACATAAATATTATATTATGATAATAATTAATAATGATTACTAACATAATATATATGTTTATTTCTATAAGACAGAATTATTCTCTCATAAAGAGACAAGATCCCCCCACAAGATCAGTTGAAAATGTGGGGGGTATGTGCCATGCAGGTGGGTCCAACAGGAACACCATACACGAATGAAAATAGTCTGTAACTGTCTGAATTCTCTTATATTTTGGTTCTCAGCATCTTAGTTTTACTTTTTTGAAATCTTTTATTTATTTATTTTTAGAGAGACAGGGAGTGGGGGAGAAAGAGAGGGAGAGAAATATCAGTGTGTGGTTGCCTCTGATGTGCCCCCTACTGGGGACCTGGCCCACATCCCAGGTAACTGCCCTGCCTGGGAACTGGACCAGCGACCCTTTGATGGGCAGACCAGTGCTCAGTCCAGTGACCCACACCAGCCAGGGAAATTTTATCTTTTCTTGCTTGATGTGATGCATTTTCTCTTTTTGGAAAAAACTCATATGTGCTGCATGGTGCTTTAATATTTGTTTTGAAGCTATGATCTCATCATTAGTATAAATATCAGGTCCCACAAAACCAGGGGCTGCCCCTCCCTTGGGGAACATGTGAACCAGGGAAGCCTGCTGCTTCCCCTGGGGCCCTGCCTGGCCCTGCGGGGCCTCCTCTCAGGAAATGAAAGGAATGAAAACCTTCTTTTATTGGCGTTAACTCTCCTTCTTGTCACTCAGTCACTTACACAAATTAAACCCCAAGGATACAATTGAGACAGGTGAGTCAGGAGTTCCCAGGGAGAAGGTGACACTGATGGCCCACAACCCCCCCTCTGGACTCCATGTCTCACCTCAGTGCCGTTCTCACAAGAAGGGAGGGTCAATCAGGTGTCGGCCTCGTTCTCCAGGGGCCTCCACACCTGCAGGGCCAACACAGGTCTCAGCTCAAGGACTTGGCTACTTTAGCTCTAACTCTGGGCAGGTGGGACTACTCAGCCCCACCTGGAACTTGGGGCCAATCACTGACCTTCCCTGTGGAGAAATAGCTGCTCACTTGGTGTAGTAGAGCCAGGTGAGGCCATAAGTGAGGAGGTAGCCAGCCCCCATGAGGGTCCCTCTGATCAGAGTGAGGACCAGGGGCCAGGAGCCCTGCTGCTCCTCAGTCACACATTTGCAAGAAGGGGGTTGTCCTGGGGAAGAGGAGAGGGGGTCAAGCTGTCACTCCAGGTCTCACAGCCCCAACACCTGACCTGGGTGCCCACCACCAGCATCTGTCTTGCAACTGGCTCAGCACAGCCAGGCTGAAGGAAACATCCTGGGATCCCAGTGGGTGCTGAGCCTGGCTGGTGAACTCCCCTCTGTCTCCAGCCCCTACATGATTCAGCTCCAGGACCCTGGGTGCTGAGGGCTGGGACGGGCTCAGGGCTTTTCCCTCCAGGGTCCAGCTCAGTGAGCCCACCCACTCACCAGATTCTGCCTGGTCTTCCCACCTTTTTTCGGAACCTGCTGTAGGTTCTGTTCAAACAAGAGATGGAGGATCCAGGGGTAGCAAATCTCCCCCTTCCCAGGCCAAACTTCTTCCCAGCTCCATCCTCCCTTTGATCCTTTCCTTTCTCCCTCAGCCTCCGCCCCCAGCAGGCCCCTGACCTGGCAGCAGCAGCAGGACACTGACTCTCTGGG